>NC_071270.1:5545000-5845000 GCF_023375685.1 Ictalurus furcatus
CATGCCCTTTTATTTATCATGTGTGCGTGTGAGAATAAATCTGGATTCGGATGTGGTATTGTCTGTCTGTTTGCAGCTCCCTTCAAGGTGAATAGAGGCTCTGTGTGTGTGTCTGTCAGCCATGTTGTCGTTACCTGATCTCCTGCATGGAGACTGTTGCTAGGAGACCTTGCAGGTTCTTGTAACATGACCAAGGTGGAGTGGATTTGTTGTGTCCGTGTGTTCCATGTTATTCTGATCAGAATGATGTCTGGTGTTAGTAGTGTAATGGTTTATAATGGCGCACTCGCACTTGTTACCCAGAAGAGAACCGGTTCCCTTTTCAGTCTGGTTCCTCTCGATGTTCCTTCCTCATGTCATCACGGGGACTTTTTCCTGGATTGCTGGTTAGGGATATAATTTACATCCTGATTTCTGTAATGCTGCTCTGTCACTGCGTCTGCTGTTAAACATGTTTTAAATCAAATTAAATGAGTGTAATGTTGAAGTCTAAGCTGTGAGACTCTGAGACTCTATAGCATGTGTATGGTGTTGTGTGTTTAGTGCCGCTGCAGTGCTGATTCGGGTACTGATGTACTGAACTGATAACATACTGAAACACTGGAGCTGTAATGCAAGAAATTTTAATTAATGCAAATCAAATCATGTGTGACACAACTCTTATTAAAGCCTTACCGCTGTTGTTTTTTACACAACTTGGTAACACATGAGGATGTGTGTGTGTGTGTGTGTGTGCGCGCGCCTGCCTACATGTTCATATTTTGTTTTTGTTTGTATTTTGCTCTTTTCTCTCTTCCGTCTGTCTCTCTTTACATCTCTCTCGTTTACATCTCTCTCTCTCTGTGTCTCTCTTTACATCTCTCTTTTCCGTCTCTGTCTGTCTGACTCTCTCTTTCTCTTTACATCTCTCTCTCTCTCTCTGGTGTGTGTTTTCCACCTGCTCTGTGTATGATGTTAGATTTTGTGACAGTTGTCTCTGAGGCTCTGAATCAGCATGTGTGTCTGTTTGTTAACCTCATACCTGCTAGCAAGGACACACTAAAAAAAAAATCCAGGACATGTTGTGATCTGACACACCCTGCTCCTGTGTTTACTGTGACTAACCCCCGCCCTCCCATACACACACAGTCAGCTGTGCTCAGATGTTTAATTATGGAATGCAGATGCATGTAAATGAGGCCAATGTAAATATGGATGTGATCAGTGTGCTTGCCGTGTTCTTGGTGTGCGTGTGAGAGAGACACACACACGCAATGTCCTGAGTAGAAGTTAAATTGCATTATTACCAGTAGAGCTGCAACAACTAATCGATTATGAAAATCGTTGTCAATGAATCTCATTATTGATTAGTTGGTCTGCATGCGGCACGTTTACTCATTACGTTACTTCTCTTCCAAAAACACGCTTTGGAGTGTAAATACTAAAGTTGTGTCCCAAATTATGTCCTGTACTCTTACCCTATGCACTGTGTACTCTACTGTCTAGTGTATGAATTTTAGAAAGGTAATATCTCAAATGTATCACTAGCGGTTTTTTACTAACTGGAAGTATAAAACGCATCCTAGTCGATGGCGCATGCTAGCTTTAGCAGACACTCAGAGTCACAGACAATGACTTTCTTCAGCTTACTTTCTGTCAGTGTTACCTTTTATCAGTCCCCATCAGACGGAGGCGAAATCGTCAATTGACTGAGGAAGAAAATCCTCTAAGGCAGGAGAGCATTTTAGATTAAACACCACAGAGATCAAACAGTGCTGCACGAGCATAAACTTCCATAAACTTGTGTTTATATCCAAAATGCTCCACTGTGTGTAAGGGGCAGGGAAAACTGGTGCACGCTGCTTAAAAGGTTTAGTTTAATTTAAGTTTATTGTCATTATGTTGTATTTGTGTGCTTGCAGTGTAAATTCTGTCATATATTATAACGGAAGTGATCTATTAGTAACGAGGCTGCGTTGCTGCTCATGCACAGTGTAGACGCGCTGATACAGAGTGGGAGTGCAAGTAAGATCTGCAATGTCTAATTAAAACACCATGATCAAAAGTAAAACTATGCCTAACGGCAGTGAGTAATAGAAACCATAAGGGGCAGTGAAAGGGAGTTTTTATTATTAATTCAGGACTGTAGTTTAATTCAGTGCTTTTTGTGAATCCATAAAAAGTAATGCATAAATACTATATATGATATATATATATATGTGTGTGTGTGTGTGTGTATGTGTCTGTGTGTACACACATTAGTTTACATATATACACATTAGTGTGTGTATATATATATATATATATATATATATATATATATATATATATAAATATATATATATATATATATATATATATATATAATGTATATGTAAGTATTTATGCATCATCTTTTATGGGTGCACAAAAAGCACTGAATTACAGGACTACAGTCCTGAATTAATAATATATATTCTGGTGTGTGTGTGTATGGGTTTCTTTTCAGTCTTATATAATTGGACAAACAGTTGTGTAAAGTTTTAGTCTGAAGTTTATTTTTGTAACACTCAGTTTGTGGATATTATTTTAAATAGACAAAAAGATGGTACTGAAATCCCCCCTCCGATTAATCGAAAAAATAATCTGCCAACTAATTGATTATGAATATAATCGTTAGTTGCAGCCCTAATTACCAGATTATGGCACATCTGAACACATCTACAAGTTACGTACTGTCATTGAAAAATACGTTGTGTTAAACAAAAGGAACATTTTTGCTTGTTTTAGCGACTTTAAAAAAAGCGTTTGATTTTATCTGCCACCAATATTTATTTTATAAACTTACTGAATGTGGCATAGGGGGAAACCTATCATTTGCATTAATTCATTTAGCAGACGCTTTTATCCAAAGCGACTTGCAAATGAGAAAATTATCATATTAAATCGGTGTACACTGAAAATAAATGGGGAATAAAAATTAACAGCAGGAGTGTGGAGTGAGTCAGGGCTGCTGCCTAATCCCAACATTATTGAACATGTACATAAAGGAAGTGGAGAGCAGTCTGGAGCGATCAGCAGCACCGGTCTCACCCTGTTCCACTCAGAAATCAAATACCTGCTCTACACCAGTGACCTGGTCCTGCTGTCTCCCACTGAACAGGGCCTTCAGCAGAACCTGGTCCTGCTGTCTCCCACTGAACAGGGAGATATTTAAACATGAGGGTCAGCAGTGGGGGAGGTGTGTGTGTGCGTGACTCAGCATTGCTGTCCTTCCCATATACCAAACTTCTTTCACTAGTCTTCATCCCCTCGTCCTCCCGTCTGTTACTAGGAGACGTGATTTACTGTTTGAGCATCATGGGGCGGTGCAGGAAATAAAGGACTTCAGAAATGGCAGCGCAACACACACAATTTTTTTTTTTTTTTTTTTAAATACACAGTCACTATGTGTGTGTGTGTTGCAGTAGTTCATATACAAACATTTATTCATATGATGTGTGACAGGTATGTGTTTGTTAATCTGGATTTAAGGTCCTGGTGGGGAGATTTAATAAAAGTAGACCCATTAAAATATCCATCACCTTTACATGATGTTTCACAGATAAGTAATAAATAATTTACAAGTTACGGCAATAAAATACAAACATGAAATATGCTTATTTTGTTGGCAGACAAGTCAGCTCACGTTACATGACTGACGAGGTGAGGATGATGAGGGGTGAGGTACGTGAGGTTGGTGAGGCGAGGTGGATGAGGGTGAGGTGGATGAGGGTGAGGTTGATGAGGGCTTCATCACTGTGTGTGACCGGTTCTCACGCTGCAGGAACGGGGGAGAAAACTATTTGTGTCAGGGAGAGTCAAGGGAAGAAGAGCTAAGAAGCTAAGACCTAAATGCTGTGTTCACACATAATGTCTCTTGAAGCAGTTAGCACCTGTTTTACAGATTAATAATGTGGAGTAGACCCGTGTTTTCAGAAACACCCTGAGCTGCTTTTGGGATGTTCTCACCTGCATTTTGGAACGACAGGTTTTTATGTGAAAAACTGCAGTTTTCAACAGAAAAGACTTTACGAGTGAACACAGCCTAACTTTGTTTAGCTACCAAGCTACCTTAGATACTAACGTTAGTTCAGTCGAGATTTCTTCATCTAACGTCAACTAACTACCTTCATTGGCTAATGTAACTTAATTCAGTACACGAATAGGAAGCTAAGTTGGCTTGGTTAGTGATTTCTTTAGTTGTATTATAAAAAAAAAAATGTATTATAACTTTTGCTATGCTAGCTATGCTATCTCTGCTATCGCTAGTGTGATGTTGCATGTCGCATCCACAAGAATTAGTCCCTAACAAAAGCTTATATTTCATTCATTCTTTGTTGAGGCTTACTTTATCAGTGGCGTGCAACTTACTTATGAGTCGATGGATGTAACTACCATCCCGAGGGGGTAGTACAGAGAAATATCCAATCAGCTGTTTGATTAGCTTGGTGATGAGCTTCTGCCCCAGACCAATCACACAGACCTTCATCCAAACACTCATCGGGCTTTCCTGTTGCCATCTTAAGCCTGTGGTTTTTTGTGAACGCATAGAACTCTCACCATTATTTTTACATTCACTCTGATTTGTCGCCTAAATGCCTTTTTTACGTTCATATTGCTCAAGGCGCTCCACAAAAACACGTAGGTGCTGCGCCTCCACTTTTCTCTGGTAGTGAAAACCCTGGTTAGGAATGTGGTACTTATATGTTCTGACGTGTATAGCGTTAGGGAGTGAGCACATTTATATAGTGTAACTCACCATGCTGTGTGTGTGTGTGTGTGTGTAGGATCGGTGTGTGGGCTGCAGATAACATCCTCAGGCCCGGCATCTGTGGAGAAGGCAAGTGGTGAGACTGTAACGCTGGAGTGTAAGTTCACTCTCGCAGCGGAAGACAACGGACCTCTGGACATCGAGTGGAGCATCCAACCCTCTGACAACCAGAAAGAAGAGAAAGTGGTGAGTGTGTGTGCGCGTGCATCACGGAGTGTCTTTGAGAGTGTAATTACATAAGAATATCCATCAAATGAGGGGGCGGAGTAATAAACAGGAAGTAGTGATTTATAAACACCCCCCTACTCACCCTGGTGCTTGGGCCCCTGCCATCACTCTTGACAAAGACAGGCCGAAGTTCCTGCGCAGGAGCTACTAGGTGGTGTTTAGTAGTCTGCGGTCTGAAGTAACCTGTATTTACCTGAATTACTTGTTGCTGAATGCACTGTTATGCTCCTCTTAAGGTGAGGTTGCAACTTGTAATTCCCACCTACGCCCAGTAAAAACCACCAAAAACGCCATCATGAAATTAACTCCTCAATTTGAGGTAGTCTTCTCAACTCCTAGTTTCTTCCTGATTTACGGAGTGACATCAAATCAACAGATTCCCTCTGTGCACTGTGTACAGTTCCCCTTCTCTACTTTTATGAGTTTCTTAGCAGCGTTGGCTTTAGATCAGTTCATATACACATACAGCACTTGGGTTAGATCTAGAACACTGACTAATCACTGTTCTGAGAACTTAATCATCAGCATTAGAGTCATCACTAACTAACCCGCTGGTGTTTCATAGAGTTTCAGCTTTCAGTGTTAATGCTGCTCAACTACTGCGCTGGGTCATATGACCACGTTCAGCTTTGCATTTCAAATGCAGAGCAGGACACACACTGACGCTCACACACAGTGACACAGTGACTCACCCACTCTCTCTCACACACACACACACACACACACACGGGTCATGGGTAAGTGTGTGTGTATATATACACACACACTGATGCACAGACACACTCAGTGTCACACACACACTGGTTACCTGAAAGGAGAGACACTCCTGCTTTTTTATTTTTTGGAGTTTAACCATATGATGCTTTTTGTATAGGTGAAGTCTGCTGCAGGGGCACAGATACCATGGCAACACAGTTACCTGTCCTAAATAAATAAATACTACAACGTGTGAAAGAACTGTGACGTAGAGTTCCTGTGGGTTGGAATTTGACAGTTAAAAAAAAAAAAAAGCTTTAAAGAATGTTACATTGAGAATGTTATATTTTTTCTTTTACTGTGTTAATATAATGTTAATATGTCTGTTGTTGTTGTTATTATTATTATTATTATTGCTGTTTGTAAACCTTCTGTAACTAAAAAAAAAAGGGTAAAGCAACTCGTGTTTATCTCCACACACTCACAATTTTACATTTAAAAACTTTCATGTTTGTAATTAAAAATATATAACTCACTAATAGAGGCACCATAGTGCTTTTATAAAGTGCATCAGTATTTAATTCCTGATGCAAAAGACATGAGAATTATATTTACTGATCATGTGTTTGTGTGTGTGTGCAGCTGATCCTGTACTCAGGGGACAGGGTGTATGAGAATTACTACCCCCCTCTACAAGGCAGAGTGCACTTTGTCTCCTCCGACCCAAAGAATGGTGACGCCTCCATCACAGTAATGGCTCTGATCTCCTCCGACACCGGCACCTACCAGTGTAAAGTCAAGAAAGCACCAGGCATCGGCAGCCAGAAGGTCCTGCTCACTGTCATGGGTAAGTATACATACACACCCCCACACACCCCCCCACACACAGAGTTCAGCCTTCTCCCTCAGAAACTTCTGTACATGTTTAGTCAGTGTTAAGTCCAGTGGAACTGTGTATGTACCTGCATTCAGAACAGATGCTGTCTGGGTATTTGTGTGTCTCATATTAAGCAGTACACACACACACACAGCAGATGAAGGACACTGGCTCCTCAGACACACACTCTTTAACATGCTGTGTGGTGTGTGATGTTATAAACAGGAAGTAGGGACGTAACACTGAGTGTGAGGTGATTGCAGTAATCACACAACAGGTAAATTCTCAAAGTGTGGATTAATTTTCTGTAGCAGTATCCATCTGCAACATAAATCACACATTCATATTAATGTGCTAAATATTACCTTATTGTTTTTTAGTAACAGTTCATTTACACGTGTGTACTGAAGAAACTCCATGCAAAGAGGAATAATAAACATTAAAACGTGTGTTTGCTGAACGCGAAAGCTTTGATCTCACACCTTTTCAGCAGTAGCAGCATTAGTGTGTGTTTGATCACTTTTACAGATTCCACATCAGGGTCATCACAGCAATGCACTGTCTGCCTCTTTCTCTGTCTGTCTGACTCTCTTTCTCTGTCTGTCTGACTCTCTTTCTCTGTCTGTCTGACTCTCTTTCTCTGTCTGTCTGACTCTCTGTCTTTCTCTGTCCGTCTGTCTTTCTCTGTCCGTCTCTCTCTCTCTCTCTGTCTGTCTGACTCTCTCTGTCTGTCTGCCCCTCTCTCTCTCTGCCTCCCTGTCTGTCTGTCTGCCCCCCCCTCTCTCTGTCTGCCTTCCTCTCTCTCTCTCTCTCTGTATGCCTCTCTCACTCTCTCTGTCTCTCTCTCTCTCTCTCTGTCTTTCTCTCTGTCTGACTCTCTCTCTCTCTGTCTGTATGCCTCTCTCACTCTCTCTGTCTGCCTCTCTCTGTCTGTCTGCCCCTCTCGCTCTCTCTGTCTGCCCCCTCTCTCTCTGTCTGCCTCTCTCTCTCTCTCTCTCTGCCCCTCTCTCTCTCTGTCTGCCTCTCTCTCTCTCTGTATGCCTCTCTCACTCTCTCTGTCTGCCCCCTCTCTCTCTGTCTGCCTCTCTCTCTCTCTCTGCCCCTCTCTCTCTCTCTCTCTCTCTCTCTCTCTCTGTCTGCCCCTCTCTCTCTCTGTATGCCTCTCTCACTCTCTGTCTGCCTCTCTCTGTCTGTCTGCCCCTCTCTCTCTGTCTGCCTCTCTCCCTCTCTGCCTCTCTCTCTGTCTGCCCCTCCCTCTCTCTCTCTCTCTGTCTGCTCCTCTCTCTCTCTCGGTCTGCCTCTCTCTCTGTATGCCTCTCTCACTCTCTCTGTCTGCCCCTCTCTCTCTCTGTCTGCCCCTCTGCCTCTGTCTGTCTGCCTGTCTCTGTCTGCCTGTCTCTGTCTGCCCCCTCTCTCTCTGTCTGCCCCTGTCTCTCTCTGTCTGCCCCTCTCTGTTTGTCTGTCTGCTCCTCTCTCTCTCTGCCTCTCTGTCTGCCCGTCTGCCTCTCTGTCTGTCTGCCTGTCTCTGTCTGTCTGCCTCTCTCTCTCTCTCTCTCTCTCTCTCTCTCTCTCTGTCTGCCCCTCTCTCTCTGTCTGTCTGCCCCTCTCTCTCTGCCTCTCTGTCTGCCCGTCTGCTTCTCTGTCTGTCTGCCTGCCTGTCTTTGTCTGTCTGTCTGCCTCTTGCTTGCTCTGTCTGTCTGCCTCTCACTCGCTCACTCTGTCCGTCTCGCTCTCTGTCTCTCTCTGTTTCAGTCTGTCTCTCCCTCCCCTCTGTACTCCAGATGTGTGTTGTTTGGTTTTGAATTCGCATCTCCTGAATTGTGTGTGTGTGTGTGTGTGTGTGTGGATTTAGCTGTTCAAACAGCCCGTGTGTTCTCTCTCTCTCCCCCTCAGTGTCCTTGTCTCTCTGTCCTCTCTCTGTTTCATTGAGTTGATTGACAGCAGCTCTGATCACCATCATGATGGTGTGTGTTTGTTGGAGATGAGCGTGTGTGGGGGTGGGGTTACTGAGGGATCAGTGGAGTGAGTGATGCAGCACACCCCACTAACCCTAACCCCTCCCCACCCTACATTCCTCACTCGCCATGATCACTCCTGCAGTGTGTTGAGAGGACTGAGTGCATTCAGTGTCAGGAGTTCATTATTCACTCCTGTTTAACATCTTTATAACTCCCTCTCTCTCTCTCTCTCTCTCTCTGTGTCCATCTGTTTCTCTCTGTTTGTGTCTCAGTGCGTCCCTCTAAGCCGCGGTGTTCTATCGAGGGTTCTCCATATGTGGGGAATGATGTGGTTCTGAGGTGTAAATCCACTGATGGGACGAGTCCAATACAGTACGCGTGGGTGAAGACCAGCGACAGCAAGCTGCTGCCCGCTAACGCTGTGCTGGGTAAGGGCTGATACTTCTACTTCTGCGAGTGTATCAGGATGCCCTGCAGGGACAGGGTTAAGTACTCACACTAGCACATAACGTCCTCTGGGAGACGCTGTCACATGAACCACACCGGAATTTACTGGATTTGAGAATGAGAAAAAGGCGAGTTCCATGTCTTACTGCAGGAAAAATAAATAGATGGCAACATGAACATAAAGAAAAGAAACCTCACACAACTCTCGTATCCAAACACTTCCAGATTCAATTAGTGTTTAAATCCACACTAACAGTACGTATTGTTCGTGAGTTGGTGTGGTTTACACACCTACGCTGTGTGTATTAGAGGAAAGAGGAAGTGAAGTTTGTGTGGTCCTGCAGAATTAAACCAGACATTATAATCAACCACAGCCATTATAAAGCCTCACATTGTATATCATATATTTATATCATGATTGTAGTTTTCTGTAAATAAATGTGTTGTACTGTCATGTGCTCATATCACTGTGTGTGGAGGAAACCTGAAGCTCCGGGGAAGTTGCTCGGTTCATTTACGCTCGCTGGTCAGTGTGAGACGGTTATTACAAGGAACTTTATTATTAAAGACTGAGACACACTCACACAGCAGTGTTGGTGTAGAGGCCAGTGTTGGACTGTAGCTTTGTGTGTGTGTGTCTGTGTGTGTCAGATGCTGCTGCAGGGACGGTGAAGATCCGTAATGCGACTACAGCCGTGTCAGGGAGTTACCTCTGCACTGCACAGAACCGAGTGGGGGCTGAACAGTGTGTATTGGAGCTCAAAATCACAACACGTGAGTCTCTCACACACACACATCCACACAGAGGCACACCCAGAATCCCAGGAGTCAGTTTTAATTAAATCTTTTATTTTTAACACCAGTTTTTCCACTTTGTTTTGGTTGTAGCTATTCACCCCACCACACTAAAATCACATGACCAACTGTCCTTGAACATGTACTTCCTCCAACACCATCCATGAGCAGTCCATCAGATATGACCTTTTATCACTTTGAACTTTTCCTAATGTACACGTTTAGTGCTAGATCAGGACAATGTGTTTACATTTACAAATATCTGTAATTACAGGTAGGACTGGCAGTGTGGGTTGTGTGTATATACACATGTGTGCACGCTTGTGTGACCACCCCTTGGGTTATGATGAAGTGTAATCTGGCCCCCTTTTAAAAAAAAAGTTTCTTTCTCTCTCTGTATAGCCCCAAACACAGCGGGTGTGATCGCCGGGTCTGTAATCGGTGTGTTGCTGTTCCTGCTCCTCTTGGCTCTGCTCCTGTTCTGCTGCTGTCGCTCTCGTCAGAAAAAGAAGTATGAGAAGGAGATTTCCTACGAGATCAGGTATACACACACACACACACCCCCTGTATGATTTAAATCCTGACTGTGCACAGAGTGAGGGAGGGCACTAAGCTCCTGAGTCAGATGCCATTGTGAAACTGTTACACACACACGCACACACACACCCTGTATGATTTAAACCCTGACTGAGCACAGAGTGAGGGAGGGCACTAAGCTTCTGTGTCATATGCCATTGTGAAACTGTTAGACACACACACCACTATCTACTTTGAATTGCTGTGATCACATCAGCATTTTGTTTAGTCCATGCCCTGCTTCTGTGTGTGTGTGCGTGTGTGTGGCTGACGAGACCCCCGCCTCCTCTCTGTGAGCTGTGTTTTTTCTGTCTGACTGAGACTAAGGGGTTTAAACCAGTCACCCACAGTGCTGCATGCTGGGTACTCGGGAGGTGTGTGTGTGTGTATGTATGTATGTGTATATATATTTGTGTGTGTGTGTGTGTGTGTGTGTGTGTGTGTGTGTGTGTACAGTGCATCCGGAAAGTATTCACAGCGCTTCACTTTTCCCACATTTTGTTATGTTACAGCCTTATTCCAAAATGAATTAAATTCATTATTTTCCTCAAAATTCTACAAATAATAGCCCATAATGACAATGTGAAAGAAGTTTGTTTGAAATCTTTGCAAATTTATTCAAAATAAAAAACAAAAAAGCACATGTACATAAGTATTCACAGCCTTTGCCATGACACTCAAAATTGAGCTCAGGTGCATCCTGTTTCCACTGATCGTCCTTGAGATGTTTCTACAACTTGACCGGAGTCCACCTGTGGTAAATTCAGTTGATTGGACATGATTTGGAAAGGCACACACCTGTCTATATAAGGTCCCACAGTTAACAATGCATGTCAGAGCACAAACCAAGCCATGAAGTCCAAGGAATTGTCTGTAGACCTCTGAGACAGGATTGTATCGAGGCACAGATCTGGGAAAGGGTACAGAAAAATTTCTGCAGCATTGAAGGTCCCAATGAGCACAGTGGCCTCCATCATCTGTAAATGGAATAAGTTTGGAACCACCAGGACTCTTCCTAGAGCTGGCCGCCCGGCCAAACTGAGCGATCGGGGGAGAAGGGCCTTAGTCAGGGAGGTTACCAAAAACCCGATGGTCACTCTGACAGAGCGCCAGCGTGTCTCTCTGGAGAGAGGAGAACCTTCCAGAAGAACAACCATCTCTGCAGCACTCCACCAATCAGGCCTGAATGGTAGAGTGGCCAAATAGAAGCCACTCCTCAGTAAAACGCACATGACAGAACGCCTGGAGTTTGCCAAAAGGCACCTGAAGGACTCTCAAACCAAAGATTGAACAAAGATTGAACTCTTTGGCCTGAATGACGAGCGTCAAGTCTGGAGGAAACTAGGCACCACTCATCACCTGGCCAATACCATCCCTACAGTGAAGCATGGTGGTGGCAGCATCATGCTGTGGGGATGTTTTTCAGGGGCAGGAACTGGGAGACTAGTCAGGATCGAGGGAAAGATGAATGCAGCAATGTACAGAGACATCCTTGATGAAAACCTGCTCCAGAGCGCTCTGGACCTCAGATTGGGGCGAAGGTTCATCTTCCAACAGGACAACAACCCTAAGCACACAGCCAAGATAACAAAGGAGTGCATACAGGACAACTCTGTGAATATCCTTGAATGGCCCAGCCAGAGCCCAGACTTGAACCCGATTGAACATCTCTGGAGAGATCTGAAAATGGCTGTGCACCGACGCTCCCCATCCAACCTGATGGAGCTTGAGAGATCCTGCAAAGAAGAATGGGAGAAACTGCTCAAAAATAGGTGTGCCAAGCTTATAGCATCATACTCAAAAAGACTTCAGGCTGTAATTGGTGCCAAAGGTGCTTCAACAAAGTATTGACCAAAGGCTGTGAATACTTATGTACATGTGCTTTTTTTGTTTTTTATTTTGAATAAATTTGCAAAGATTTCAAACAAACTTCTTTCACGTTGTCATTATGGGGTATTGTTTGTAGAATTTTGAGGAAAATAATGAATTTAATCCATTTTGGAATAAGGCTATAACATAAAATGTGGGAAAAGTGAAGCGCTGTGAATACTTTCTGGATGCACTGTATGTGTGTATATTACGGATGTCACGAGAACTGATACATCGGTACCGACATTCTGCAGTAGCATACGTACCGTTGGTAATGAAGGTACTGTGGTTGCAATTCTTCTGGAACTGAAGGGGGCAGCAAATACGCCTAAGAGTTTTAGTCGTTCCACAAGTGGGAAAGAAGTAGAAGAAGAAGAACGCCTACAAGCACACAGGAAAAACTACAGAAATGGCGACAAGTTTAGCTCCGCCCTGACTCTTTGAGAGGCAAAGAGAGGAAAGCTCGTTGAGAGGAAAGGTAGCATCGGTTGCCAGTTTGCAAGCGATGCCATTGTTCATTTTTAAAAAAAGCGAGGAGACACCTGGAATTTGGCGAAGCACCTGAAAGACAGTCCTATATTATGTATGTTTGAGGCAGTGTGCATTGTTGCCGTGAAACCAGCTAACGGTATGCTCCGTGTAAAGTTTGCAATAGCCAGTTATTTGTTAACGATGCTAACGCATTGCAGTGTTATAAACTACCCCCTAATGGACGACCATGCATCTCCATTCAGCCCGTGTCCTGTCAGCAAAATGTAGCCTAATGTCAATAATAATTATTGAAATGTTAATGCTTTTAATAAATCTTTTTGGCCTTCCACCATATCAGTGAATTTAAACTAATGCTTGCATTAGTTTGGGGGGGGGGGTGTGTGTGTGTGTGTTTGCGCGTGCGTGTGTTTAGGAGTGCACCTTAGCACTTCTTATTAGCACTTAGCATTGTTTTATTAGTCATTGTCAGACAGTGTTTTATAACTAAAATACCCCCCCACTCTTTTTGCCAGTATTAGCCAGAGGAGGATGTCCTCCAGGAGTTTATTTTATGTAAATTATTATTATTTATTTTATTTTATTTTATATATATACCACACTGTGGTATCGACTTTCATGTGCTTTTGGTGGTCTCGGTACCGACTACTAGATTTTTGGTATCGTGACATCCCTTGTGTGTGTGTGTGTGTGTGTATGTATATACGTGTGTGTGTGATATATACACACACACACAGTATCTCACAAAAGTGAGTACACCCCTCACATTTTTGTAAATATTTGATTATATCTTTTAATGTGACAACACTGAAGAAATGACACTTTGCTACAATGTAAAGTAGTGAGTGTACAGCTTGTGTAACAGTGTAAATTTGCTGTCCCTTCAAAATAACTCAACACACAGCCATTAATGTCTAAACTGTGTGTATGTGTGTGAGTCACGTGTTTTGCTTCTTGTGTTCCACAGAGAGGATGTTCCTGCCCCAAAGAGCCGGATCTCCACGGCCCGCAGTTTCACCAGTGCGGGGAGTCAGCGCTCCTCTCTTGGCTCCATGTCTCCCTCCAACCTGCATGAGTACACCAAAACCCAGTACAACAAGATTCCATCGGAGGAGTACGAGGCTCCGCCCAGCCACGTCCCTGATCCCCCACCCAGCCTCACCCCAGTCATCCCAGTCATCCCACCCAGCAGGGTCGCCGGCCCCAATCTCAGCCGCATGGGGGCGGTTCCGGTCATGACCCCGGCACAGAACCGGGACGGATCCATAGTGTAGCAGCGCAGCAGCCGAGTGGATCTGAGGCGAGAAGAACGTCACATGCTGAACTCACGATTTATTCTTCCAGATCATGAGCAGAAGGAGGTGCATGAAGATGTTTGTGTGTGTGTGTATGTATGTGTGTGTGTGTGTGTGTGTGTGCGTGCGTGGATAAACCAGATTTTGCTCTGTAAATTAATGAACGGTTTTATTTTAAGTTTGTTTTCAGATGTAATCTGTAGTGAGATGTAGCTGAAATGCTCTGTATGATGAAGTCCAGCTGTCGTAGATGAACGTGAAAATGAAGAATAGTAATGTGGCTCCAGTTATTCAATCAATTACTGAATAGATTTATTTTTTTATTTTATTTTGTTGAAGTTACTTAGCAAGTTAGCCATTGGCTAGCCAGTTAGCCTTGTTTCTATTTAATATGTAAGAACACTAATGTAGCTCTGATGGTACTTCATCAAGCTACTGGAACTCAAACCAGAGTAGGAACCAGGGCAGGAACCATCTCCCATCGTTGATGCGAGAAACATTTTGATATCTATAACGTTGGGATATTAGCATAATTGTACCTGGGGGGGTCAGTAATGTGAGACCTGCACGTACAAGTTTATATGCATAGAATGTAATTTTTATAAATTCCTTTTATTTGAATTTATTTTGACCTACTCCAGATCATATGTGTGCTGAAACCCCAAGTGGTAGACAAGTGCATGAAGATCTCCATTTATATAACTCTCACTGCGCTACATTACAATTCCAAAAACAGCAGCGGAAAAGACTAAATTAATAAGGGACTTTCACATGCTGCTGGTGGTCCTGCCCCTCTGGTAACCCCTCCCCCTTTGGTGACCCTGTGCCTCTGGTAACCCCTCCCCCTTTGGTGGCCCTGCCCCTAGTTGTTGTAAGTTATTAGTGGAGCTAACACATACCAAGGGTAACTGTCTGTGCAAGGACAGAAAAGATGAATGTGTGTGTGTGCGCATGTTTGTGTTTAATTTTAGCAGATGAAGGATCTCACTTTGGGGAAAATACAGTCAGAAAAAGTAATGTAATATCTATAGAGTAATTAAAATTCACTCGTGTGTGTGTTCTGTCTTTTTTCCACTGAGTGCGTGAAAATAGTTATTCTAATTACAGAATTTTGAGTTTTCTGCAGATCATGACACAGACCGATCTGATGTAGCTCTGTGCTTTGAAGTTGATGAAGGTAATCATGATGGATCCCGTTGTTCTGTACCGTGTCTTCACGAGGTTGATTCTTTACAGTTGCGTTGTAACTGCAGTTTCCTATCGGAGCGTAATAAACACAGGCCGTGTTATCTGTTAGTGGATATCACAATGTTACTATAGTGATAGAAATGTAGGGATGTGACAAACGTACTTTTTAATTTGAAAACCTAAAATAGTCAATCATTTCCTTTTGATTATTGAGGTGAGTGTTAGCATAGAATTAGCCTAGCCTTAACGAGCAGTTCAACCCGGTGTCTTTACCACATGCAATAAAACCCAGGAACATAGAAGGGACAGGGGCTGATGGTAATCGTAGCTGTTATGTCACTGTTTCTTTCTACCTGTTTAACTGTAATGTTTTACATTTTAGTTTATTTTTTTGTTTTTACATATCCTGTAAATTGTATTCTTTTGTTAATTTTTAAATAAAAAAAACACAAAAAACTCCGTCTTGCTCTTTTTCTTGGTTCAGATCAGAACTTTATTGGTGTGACTTTTGATTTTGCCAAAGTTTAACTGAAATGATCAGCTACTATCAAGTAGTGTGTGTGTGTGAGAGAGAGAGCTCTCCATTTTTTTGTAGTACCCCCCCCCATCCTCCTCTCTGTCTCTGCAGGTTTTCAGCACTGCTGTGATTAATCTGATGCTGATTCTTTCCGGCAAACTGCAGGTCATCTTTTAACTGTAAGAAGTGATTAATTACAGTGAGTCAGAGGCGGAGAGATTAATCAGTAATCTGCTGTTTCTTCTGCTCGACTTTCACACAGGACATGTGAGTCTCTCTCTCTCTCTCTCTCTCTCTCTCTCTCTCCCTCTACAAATTTAAAATTCAAAAACAACTTTATTGGCATGAATTGTCATTCACAATTAACTTCTGTCAAAGTATTAAATGGTATAAAGAAAAAAACAAAACAAATGGTGGTAATAATGGTATTTTAAAAAAAAAGAACAAATAAATGGATTGTTAGGTGGATAATTAAAAAAACAAGCTGGGTCAGCTTACTAAGCTCTGTTTGTGCAGTGTGGTTAGTTTCTATTCAATTCAATTTGTATAGCACTTTTAACAATGGACATTGTCCAAAGCAGATTCACAGAAATATATAAATTCAGGATATAGATGTTAAATGTATGAATTTATCCATAATGAGCAGCCAGAGGTGACGGTGGTGAGGAAAAACCCCCTGAGACTCTATGAAGAAGAAACTTTGAGAGGAACCAGACTCAAAAGGGAACCCATCCTCATCTGGGTGACACCGGATAGTGTGATTATAAATAAATACGCCCCTTCTATAAATGTGCTAATACTATATGCTCAAATAGTGCAGTTGTGTAACCAGGAAAATTCATTACACTTTTTACATGTAGTCTGTTTTGTTGAACTTCTCCACTGTTCACTGATGAAGATTTGAGTGCAAAACTGTTTGTGGTAATTGTAGTGCTAAAGCTATCATAGTATAACTGTTCATATGAATTGAGGTCCAAAGCCATCTTTATGGTTTTCAAGCGGTAGGGCTTCAGGATTTATCAGGTGGGTCCGGAGAGCAAGTGTGTGTGGAGAGAGTGTTTGCATGTGTGTCCCCGTGTCCTAACCCTAACCCTGCCTCCACTCATTTCTTCCCCTCTCCAGGACTGAGCCACTAATAAAGTGAGCAGTTGTTGCATCCAAAATGAGACCACTGCAGCGTATCACGAGACTTGTGACCTTGTTATACGTGATATAAACTAATTTTTAAAACTACCTAGCATTAGGATTAGTTAATATATTCATTAACATTTAACAGTAACGTAGGAACGCCACAGAATGTAGAGAAGTAAAAATACATGTCTGTGATTAAAAATGAACTTGAGTAAGAGTATAAGTGTGGCCATTTAAATGTACTCTAAAAGTTTTGTTGTTTTTTTTCCTCGAAAAGTTACTTGAGTAAGTGTAAGGAAGTAAATGTAGTGCAATACTCCACACCTCTGAAATTGGTTGTTCAAACACAATGATCACAGAATTTTCCTCATTAGAGAAGCTTTTCTCCTGGACAGTATGACTCCGATATTCAGTAGTGTGGTGTCAACTATGTGCATAAACAATAAAAACTCGGGTTCAGAAAACAAAGCTGGAAAATAAACATAAAAGTAAATGCAGAGAAAAAGAGCTGAGTGTTTAGTTGTTTGTGGAAGGAATAGAGATGTTGGAGGTGATGAAGCAGAGAGGAGAGAACACAGCTTTATTCATCAAGTCAGGACAGTGTGTGTGTGAGAGAGAGAAAAGATTGAGGATTGGAGCAGGTGTAATGAGAAAAAGGATCTAGTGGTATGATCTATATTAGAAATGTGGTGGATGTACAGCAGAGGGACGTTTGGTCACAGTTTACCTCGGGCCTCTGGGTCTGCAGTGTAGCAACGTTTCTTCTCCGGCAGCCATTTTGAAAAATGTAACCTGCAGTAACGCCTCCCTCCCCTCTGATTCCTGCTATATCTGCTGTGTGCCTAAATCAATAAAGGTGTAACTGTAGTCCACTAGAAAATGTATATAAATAAATATTTTAAACCGAATTTAAAACGATATTGATTAATTAAAAATAAAGCAGACTGTAAACCACTATACTTTCAAATACGTTATTTGAACCAGTTAAAATGTTTCATGTAGATAATTTTGACCAATTAACACCATTCTACACGTAGATCCCGCCTAGATTGACAGGTGACAGCGGGAGCCTGTTTTTACTGTGCAGACGGCACACACAGCCAAAGCGAGGAGAGAAAAGGAGACAGAAAGCCTAAATTACATATTATAAATAACCGTTTGAAAGAGTGAAAACAAAGGTCGAAACAGTACTACTGCCAGTTGGAGTGCTGAGGAACTTCAGTGGGCAGTTTTATCCAACGTGAAACTTGGTCAGGTTTTTTTGATTCCATGGGAAGAAGCTTTACAACAATTTTCCAACTGTTTGATGGCGAGCCACCCAACCAGAATCACTGTGTCTTGAAGGACGGTATTTTTATTTTATATTATTTTGGTTTACTGCAAAGGACTACAACTGAAAATACTCCAGAGCAGGGGTTCCCAAACTTTTCCAGGACAAGGCCCCCCAAATGGCATTAAGATTTGACCTAGGCCCCCCTTTTGCAAGATGTCTTTAAAACACATTAAAAATACAGACTTCTGTATATTCTGTAATATATCCCCCTTTTTTATTTAATAATTATATCTTACATCTTTACATTACATTAGGAATTGATTATGTGTGTACGTGGGGTTGTCTGAGAATGAGAGAGAAAATAATGTATTTATTTATTTTTCACAACAAATTGTTGAGGCGCCCCCTGGCGGCCCTCACTTTGAAAACCACTGCTCAAGAGGAGGGCCTTCATTCAGAGTAAAATAAATTTTAATTCTGGATGTGATTTTATTTTATTTAAGTTTTTGTTATATTCCGTGTGTATGTGTATTTATTTATTTATTTATTTATTTAATCTTAGGCTTAACTTAGAGGGTGCACCCTAGGGCACGGGTTCCCAAACTTTTCCAGGACAAGGCCCCCCAAATGGCATTAACATTTGACCGAGGTCCCCCTTTTGCAGGATGTCTTTAAAACACATTAAAAATACAGACTTCTGAATATATCCCCCCTTTTTTAAAATTAATAATTACATCTTACATCTTTACATTACATTAGGAATTGAGTGTGTGTGTGTGTGTGTGTGTGTGTGTGTGGTTGTCTGAGAGTGAGAATTTATTTTTCACACCAAATTGTTGAGGCGGCCCACAAGCGCCACCACTTTGAAAACCACTGCCCTAGGGTATTATATATATACTCTATATGTTTAATTTCAGTCAGTCTGAATTGTATATAAATCATTCTATATTTACCTTATCAGTTGTGCTGTCACTGTTATTGTTTCAATCCACTACCTCCTACGTACCCCTTAGTCTTCTGATATCTGGTCTACACATCATCTATATAGTACATATTTAATATATGCTGCATAATGATGTTGAAAGTGTTGGTTCCAGTGCTGACCTTAAACTTGTTATAGAATTAGGATACTTCTTAAATTCATATAGATTTTTTGGTAACACTTTCTATGAAGCCCATGCTCATAATGAATTGTAGCCTCATTAATAATTATTTATAAGCAAGTATTACTGTTCTATACATAAGCAACAAAGCAACGAGTAATAAAATTGATAATGGGTGTGTTAGATTTATAGTGCGAATAATCAAGCATTGACAATAGTCAGTTGAATTGGCAGTACTGAGGGGCCCCCAAATCAAATTCTGCTTAGGGCCCCATAAAGGCTTGGGCCGGCCCTGCATTCATGGAACTGTAAGACTGACTAATTAATACTTATAAATTGGTGTATAATGCATTATGAGCATGGGCACTGAAAAAGCAAGTGCATCACTTATAAGTAATTAGAACAATAATATAAATGTAGCTTTAACTGTTATTATAATGAAGTATAGGTCTTTGTGTCTTTATAAATGTATTTATAGAACAGTAATACTTGCTTATAAATAATTATAAATGAGGCTATAATTCATTATGAGCACGGGCTTCATAGAAAGTGTTACCCATTTCTTAAAATCTTTCAGTTTAACATAAAACTAGGACTTTCTCACTCTCGCACACAGCTCTCCTACCTAAGGTATTGTTACATAACAGGGAGTGTGTGCATGTGTGTATTAGTGGGGTCTGAATTTTGATTGGTTGCTGGCTTTATATAGCCATGGAAACATTATCTGGATGTAAATACACAGTGGTGATTTATCTTGTAAGAACAAAGCTTTTAAAAGCATTCAGTAATCAAACTTCCTCTCTCATCTATTTAATACACACTCAGAGCAGAGGTTTATGGTTAAAGGCTTTAGCTCATGCATGATTTGTATATATATAAAAAAAAAAAATTAATTGCTAGGGTGTTCCATCACTTTATTTATGTGAAGCTCTCTTATGCACACTCGCATGTCTACACAATTATTTGTTTCCTCACTGCTGCAGTCAGGTCAGAGCTATTATCCTCAGTTGTGTGTGTGAGTGAGAGAGAGATAAAGAGGGAAAGGAAGAAAGAGTCTTTGTCTTTATCATCTGGAAGACTCAGGAGGTCTGAGGTCCCATCTGTACGCTCTCCCTCTCGTGCACTCACGCACAAACACTCATTGTTGCTATAGAAAAGATAACATATTAGAACAAGTGCATTCACATAAGCCTGTGATGTGCAGCTGCATTACTGTCAGAGCTGCTGATATAGATAATTAATCAACATCATCTGACCAATCATAATTCAGGAAACAACAGCAGTAGAGCAAATAATAACAGATGAAAATGAGTTAGAAATATTTAAATTTATAAATATTTGTAAGACTTGCCTCACTGATTGTCCCTGAGATGATGGCAGGATGACTTCGCTAGCCCAGTATATATGAAAGGAGTGTCAGGGCATTCCTCAAATGCAGAGGTGCTGCTTTTTTTGGTAGAATGTCTTTCTAATTGTGGTGTTTATTTTAGGGCTCCCTGCTAGTAAGTGCAGCTCTATTTAAACCTCTTCCAGGTGAGAGTATAGCCACTCATCTGTGGCCGGTCAGGTTTTTCCCTATGGCCAGGTTGTGTTCATGGCGTCTGTACATGAGGGCTTTTCTTGGTTTTCTGTCACTGAGCATAGTGAGGTACACTATATGGCCAAAAGTTGACCATCAAACCAATATTTGCTTCTTCCCCAAACTGTTCCCACAAAGTCTGAAGCACACAGTTGTACAGAACGTCTCTGTATGCTGTAGCGTTATATATTGCAGAATATTTTGCTTCTCCAACCTACATTGGCCCAGCTAGCTCACATATTCAAACTGTAAAATTGATTGAAAGACCATTGGTTACAGTGTTCTGTATACACACTTCAGGCATGGCACCATATCCAACATTAACCAATCATAGACAGTTCCCCTTCTTGCACATCCAATCACAATTTTCCACATGTATACCAATTAAATAATTTCCCATTATCTCCAAGAGACCTTAAGTTTAGTTTAGTACTTCAGTCCATCATTTTTGACAGTTATACTGTAGGATCTATTATCTTTTCTAGCAGTTAGTTCCTTATCTACTTTTGAGCTATTTCTACCTCATTTGAGCAACAGACCTTCCTCTTGTCAGGAACGAGTGACCATTCTAATGCTTATCTGTCCGGTACAGTTGTTCCTCTTTTTAGTTACCTGTCTCATCGATCTTTGCTCCTTGTCTGACCCTTGATAGGGGTCAGACTTGTGCTTGTAACTTATCCTTTATATTTTATGCGTTCTTCTGACTTAGACATATGGTCAAACATCAGCCCTGGGCCTTCCGAGGTGAACCTTGGACCCCCCAAGATGGTTGATGCACACAAACCCACTCACACTTTTCCCACTTTTCTCCTCTCTTTTGCATCTAAGTGCATTGCAAACTTCACAATGGCCTTTATGTTAATAATAATACTGTGAAACTTTATTCTGTAAAAGCAAAGAGTAATGTTTTTTTTAAAATTATTATTAGTATTAAATGTCAATAATCTAAATTTCCTCTGTGTGTGTATGTGTGTGAACTTTTCACCTGCACCTTGGTACTTCCCTCTTTAACAGTCCATCTGTTAGAACTTCCTTATTGTTGTGCTGGTGTGCTCTTGCACAACCACCACAGTGTCTAGTGTCAAAAACCAGCTGTCTTTAGGGTTTAAGATTTCACTTGACTCTTCATAATTAATTATCTATATATTATTAATTAGTTTATATACGTTTATATCTTATTTTATCCCAAAATTCCTACATATTCCCCCCTCTGTGACTTTAAAGTCACACTCTTTACCTAGACCTGCTTATTCTGAGGAACCATGCTGAAGAAACATGAATTTCTCTTATTTAACTTTTCCTTCAATAGCAAGCAAGCATGTTATTGATGACCGATATTAATGACGGTACAGTGCATCCGGAAAGTATTCAGAGCGCTTCACTTTTTCCACATTTTGTTACGTTACAGCCTTATTCCAAAATGGATTAAATTCATTATTTTCCTCAAAATTCTACAAACAATACCCCATAATGACAATGTGAAAGAAGTTTGTTTGAAATCACTGCAAATTTATTCAAAATAAAAAACAAAAAAGCACATGTACCCAAGTATTCACAGCCTTTGCTCAATACTTTCTTAAAGCACTTTTGGCACCAATTACAGCCTCAAGTCTTTTTGAGAATGATGCTATAAGCTTGGCACACCTATTTTGGGCAGTGTCTCCCATTCTTCTTTGCAGGACTTCTCAAGCTCAATCAGGTTGGATGGGGAGCGTCGGTGCACAGCCATTTTCGGATCTCTCCATAGATGTTCAATCGGGTTCAAGTCTGGGCTCTGGCTGGGCCACTCAAGGACATTCACAGTGTCCTGTAGCCACTCCTTCATTATCTTGGCTGTGTGCTTAGGGTCGTTGTCCTGTTGGAAGATGAACCTTCGCCCCAGTCTGAGGTCCAGAGCGCTCTGGAGCAGGTTTTCATCAAGGATGTCTCTGTATATTGCTGCATTCATCTTTCCCTCGATCCTGACTAGTCTCCCAGTTCCTGCCACTGAAATACATCCCCACAGCATGATGCCACCACCATGCTTCACTGTAAGGATGGTATTGGCCAGGTGATGACTGGTGCTTGGTTTCCTCCAGACATGATGCTTGCCATTCAGGCCAAAGAGTTTAATCTTTGTTTCATCATGGTCTGAGAGTCCTTCAGGTACCTTTTGGCAAACTCCAGGCGGGCTGTCATGTGCCTTTTACTGAGGAGTGGCTTCCGTCTGGCCACTCTACCATACAGGCCTGACTGATGGAGTGCTGCAGAGATGGTTGTTCTTCTGGAAGGTTCTCCTCTCTCCACAGAGACACGCTGGAGCTCCGTCAGAGTGACCATCGGGTTTTTGGTCACCTCCCTAACTAAGGCCCTTCTCCCCCGATCGCTCAGTTTGGCCGGGCGGCCAGCTCTAGGAAGAGTCCTGGTGGTTCCAAACTTATTCCATTTACAGATGATGGAGGCCACTGTGCTCATTGGGACCTTCAATGCTGCAGAAATGTTTCTGTACCCTTCCCCAGATCTGTGCCTCGATACAATCCTGTCTCGGAGGTCTCCAGACAATTCCTTGGGCTTCATGGCTTGGTTTGTGCTCTGACATGCATTGTTAACTGTGGGACCTTATATAGACAGGTGTGTGCCTTTCCAAATCATGTCCAATCAACTGAATTTACCACAGGTGGACTCCAATCAAGTTGTAGAAACATCTCAAGGATGATCAGTGGAAACAGGATGTACCTGAGCTCAATTTTGAGTGTCATGGCAAAGGCTCTGAATACTTATGTACATGTGCTTTTTTTGTTTTTTATTTTTAATCAATTTGCAAAGATTTCAAAAAACTTCTTTCACGTTGTCATTATGGGGTATTGTTTGTAGAATTTTGAGGAAAATAATGAATTTAATCCATTTTGGAATAAGGCTGTAATATAACAAAATGTGGAAAAAGTGAAGTGCTGTGAATACTTTCCGGATGCACTGTATCAATTATAACCACATGTACCTTTTTTCTCCCACACTTCTTACCATGTCTACATGGTCTATCACCAGGTGTTCGAATGGTCCTTCTGTCACTGGTATTTGCCCTATTGGTGCTGAAGTCCCTTTCCTAACATTATTTTGAGCACATTCAGACAAAAAATTATCTACCAGCTTGCAGATACGGGGACCAGTATCCCTGCTGTTTAATTTTTGCTATCAGAACCCCCCTTTGCGCAGTGGTCAGAAGCATGCGCATCTTAGATTAGTACCATGGAGAGTGCAGTGGGTGCATTCATGTATCCCTCATGAGAGTGCCATATGCCATTGGCATCTCTAGTAGCACCTCTCTGTTGCCATACTGAATGTTCATAAGCATTGGCTTGGTGTTGCATATAGGCGATATCATCCTTCTTATATTCAGGTTAAATAAGAACCACAGGGGCCATCACTGCTACTCAGCACCCTGAAACCTTCTTAGGTTCCAATTCTGCCACATTGTTACCCTTAATAATGGCATCATTGCCTTTTTTTTTTTTTTACATCCCTGACATTTAATGATTGCTAACCGCCTAGGATGCATCATGGCAGAAATAAACTGAACTATTTGTTCAGCAAGTTAAATGGGTGTACCGTCACTTTATCTAAAGCCTCTTTGTTTCCAAACAGCTCCAAATAGATGACACACTTCATGGGCATAAGTAGAGTCAGTATATATATATTAGTAATTTTACCCTTAACTAGTTAGCACTTAGTAGTGATAGCTTTTAATTCCACCAATTGGGCAGAGCAGGGATGCTCATAAAGTTTTGTGAAAGTCTGAAAAGTTCAAACGTAGGCTTGAGGAAATATGAATTTCTGCTAGGAAATCGTGTGTGTTCTCAGTGACTGCCTCAACAGAATTAATAAGGCAATGAAACACTACAGTAGGTGTGTTAGGCACACTAGTAGATTTGATCGTTAAATTTTAAGTGGCACAAAGAATAACCTCATGTCCTGGTCTTTGTTAAGCTGTCATGTGTTACATGCGGATGCAAGTCAAAATGACAGTGACCTGTTTTGATGAGGGTAAGATCAATGTACAAGAGAGAGCAATTTTCCCAGTGGTCTGCACTAAGAGAGCAGCTGCAGCCATGGCACGCAGACATGCAAACAATCTTTATGCCACCAAATCCAAAGTTTTCAATAAATAAGCTAAAGGTCTGCAACCACCCCCATACTCCTGAGCCAGGACCCCCACTGCGGCTCCCCCTCCCTCAGTCGCATATTTGTTGCATAAGTGAAAGTCTTTGTTGTAGTTAGACAGCTGCAGTACAGGTCCAGGGCATTGGTGGGAGTAAGTATGGCATGAATCATATTTACAGAGCCTGGGTGCCTCCTCGTGGCGACCACTAGATAGGGTGGATCTTGTGATCCATCTGAACTAAGATCCAGGCCAACCCGCGGTCAGGCTAATCTTCTGGCTGGGGGTCAATCTGCTGGTTACAGATATTACAATGAAGAAGAAACCTGGACCCTCTGGAAACCTGGTTAACGGCAGAGGCGACGCTGTGGAAGGGGTGGATGAGACGTCCCCTAAGACTCTGAGTGCTTATATGGTAAACCACGATTGCCCAGAATGTGGTAAGGCCTTCCCTTCAAAGAGAAGTGTGGCGATGCACAGACACCACCGACATCCGGCTGAACTGAATGCGGGAATATTAGCCACCTTGCCCACGACAAAATCTGGTCTGGTCTGCAGATAAAGATGAAGCACTTCTAAGGCATGTCGATAACATCTGGCGGGAGCATATGCTGATGAAGATTCATCTGGAGCAATTGCAACTCCAGTTTCCCTTCCAATCCACAGAAGCACTGAAGAAATGCCTGAAACATGTAGGTTGGATCCCTGCCCCATAGGAAGGAGTGAAGGTTAAGACGGCATCTTCAGCAGCAGAAAAGGCTGTAGTCAGGCCGCTGGATCTGACTCTTCCTATAACAGGGACAGTGAGAAAGTTTCCAGCCGGCAGACATCTGTGGTCGAAGGAAGAAGATGGAGAGCTCCTTCATCAGGCAAATCTTCTATGGAGAGGGGGTATGCTCAAGAAATATCTCACATCCCTGTTAGGGAAAGTGATACACGGACGTTTGTTGGATTCTATCAAGAGAAGTCTGCAGACTCTGGATTGGCTCCCCCGAAAACCTTTGAGGAAAGTAATAACCCTCCAAAAGAGGACTCTGAGGCGGGTCTATTAGTTTGAATCCCAGCTCACGGCCCACCTAGTCCTACTTTAGTACTACCTGCTGACGCCATACTGATACTGATCCCCCACATGACTTCCCTGTAGATGATGGAGGAACGTCAAATGCCTCCCCAGACGAGTGGAGAAGGAAGCTGCTGGAGAAGGCCCTTGGCAACATCAGCGACCCGTGGCTGGAGCCTGATCAACTAAAGCCAGTTATAGAAGATCTCATAAAGTGTCTTCTTACTAGGGAAAAGACAGTTTTCTCTTAGGGGTCTACTCACTTTTGTTGCCAGCGGTTTAGACATTAATGGCTGTGTGTTGAGTTATTTTGAGGGGGCAGCAAATTTACACTGTTACACAAGCTGTACACTCACTACTTTACACTGTAGCAAAGTGTCATTTCTTCAGTGTTGTCACATGAAAAGATATAATCAAATATTTACAAAAATGTGAGGGGTGTACTCACTTTTGTGAGATACTGTAACAACTTATCCTTCTCTCCACTACAGTATGCCTTCCTCCAGAAGGATGGTTGTCTGGAGGCGAGTTCGCTGCTATATGCGATCTTGAGGAAGGCCCACGATAACAACAAACCTGTTGCAATGGCTTTCTTAGACCTGGCAAAGGCCTTTGACACCATCTCCCACGAGGCCATTCTGGAAGCAGCAAGAGTCAGTGGGATACCAATACCATTTACCAATTATCTGAAACATCTGTAGGAAAACTCAACCGTCCATCTGGGAGATACACTAACCAGATGTGGCAGAGGTGTGAGGCAAGGGACCCACTGTCGCCTATCCTTTTTATCCTGGCGATAGACATCATGGTTAAATCAGCTATCCAGTGCCATTGGTTTTGAGCTGGATGGCAACAAGGTCAATGCACTTGCTTATGCGGACGACCTGGTCCTGTTCACCGAGAGACTGGAGAGGTTGCTGGAGAAAGTGGATGGGCTGTCTGTGGCCCTGAAGATACGGGGAATGGCCCTGAACATAAAGAAGTCAACCAGCCTCACGATTGCAAGGGACAGTAAGAGGAAATGTATGGTCCTGGTGCCGTGGGAAATAAAGATTGAAGGAGGGAAAAATTCTCCCGATGGGGGTGACCAACACACAAAAGTACCTCAGCCTCGTATTCACGTGGAAGGGAAAGGTCTCTCCAAAACACACAGGGACACTGGAGAAGATGTTCCTAGAAGTCTTGACAGCACTGCTGAAAACTTATCAGCGGCTGGACCTTCTAAGAACGTTTTTAATCCCCTGGCTGACACATGAACTCATGCTTGGAAATGCCCATCGTAACACCCTTAAACGGATGGATCTGCTGGTAAGAGCAAATGTCCAGAAATGGCTAAGGCTCCCAACGGATACCCCCGTGGCCTTTCTTCATGCACGTATCCAGGAGGCCTGGGGATTCCATGAATAGGCTCGACTGTCTCGCTTACACAAAAAGCAAGATTCAAGAAACTTCTGAATAGTAAAGACACCATCTGTTCTACTATAACATCGCAAAAATCATTCCAGAAGATTGAGCGTCAGGAGAACCTACCCTGCAGAGTGTCCGGGGTTGCTGTGATATCGAAACCTGAAGCCCAACAGGTGTGGGCTTCCAAGCTGAGAGACTCGGTTGATGGGAAGGAGCTAAAAGTTGGCAGGGTGGATAAGGCGAGCCACTTTTGGCTGCAGAGACCGGCCAGGGTCTTCCCATGTCTCCACCTACGGGGGATCCCACTAAGATGCGGGGTCCTCTCCACTAAAGTGAGGGGATCTAGAGGAAGGAACTGCATGACAGAGGACATTTCCTGCCAAGGCACCTGTAGAGAATGCAAGACCCTTAACCATATACTACAGGTATGCGAGGTAACGCACGCTGCCCGCTGTGCTCAGCACAATAGGATAATGAGACAGTCTGAAAAATTTCACAGAAAGAAGAATCTGAACGTGTGGATGGAGCCAATTATCCCAGCAGCATCATCATTTATAAAGCTGGACCTGGTGATTAAAACGGAGAAGTCGTTTTGGTGGTGTCTGGCTACAGGATGGAAGAAACATGGAAAATTAAAGTGGACAAATATGGGTCTCCATCCAACAGTGAAGCAATCCTGACTTGGAGGAACTCATGTAAACCCATTAAACATCTGCCTATCATTCTCTCGGATAGAGGCCTTCTATAAGAAGCATCCAGAGTGGGCCTGCGACAAGTGGGACTGACAGACCGGGACCTGTCTGACCTGTGCCTGTTAGTGGTTGCTGGCTCCCTGAAGTGCTACGATCTGTACAAGAGAGGAATTAAATGATCACTTGGAGTAATAATCTTTTAAAGAATCCAGACCCCTGAGGGAGACGCAACCAGGTGTTGTTGATTTTGGAATGCTAAGGTGAACAATGGCCTTGTGCTTTCACATGCAGCCCACTGGAATAAGAGCTGAACACAGGTCAACAACAAAAAAATAATGATTATTATTATAATAATTATTATGTAAGATGGAAGTGGTTAGAGTAGGGACATCAGGCACTAATGGAATTACGGGGATGACTAATTCATTGATCTTAGAAATTTTGTGTAAAATGCTATTCTCTTACTCCAGCCTTAAACATTGCTTAATGGGTTTGTTATATAGTGGAATTATTGGCACAGTCACACACTGCTGAAATAATGCTCGAATAACTGGGCGTATTCCTTCCTCCTTTTCTGAGGACGGATGGTATTGTTTACAATGACTATGACTATGTTTCACTTTAGCTTGATGCGGTGTAAATGTTACCTGTCCTGTCAATATAGCCCATAATGTGCCAGGTATTTAGCAAGTTCAGGATGAGGGATGCCACCATTGCTGTCAGATTTGAAAACTGGAGACATACAACTAGGAACAGACAACTGCAAAGCCCATCATTAATGTGAGTAACATGTTCAATTTATGTATCAGATCAAGGCCTAGTAAATTAAAAGGTGAATAATCATCAGGTGATTTACTGTAACATGCAGTAGGGGTACACATGGATACTGAACTGGAACCCCATCAATTCCCACAGATTTCATATATTGGTTCTGTGACTGCTCCTCCATACTGGCTACAGCATGAATTACAACTTTATTACGCTGTAACGTTGTATATATTTCCCTTCACTGGAACTAAGAGGCCCAAACCTGTTCCAGCATGACACAAAGTGCACAAAGCGAGCTCCATGAAGACATGGTGGAAGGTTAAGGTTGGAAGAAGGTAGAAGAACTCGAGTGTCCTGTACAGAACCCTGACCTCAACCCCACTGAACACCTTTGGGATGAACTGGAACTGGAGCCTCCTCACATCAACATCAGCGCATGACCTCAACCTCACTAATGCTCTTGTAAGTGAATGAACACAAATCCCCACAGCCACTCCCCAAAATCTAGTGGAAAGCCTTCCCAGAAGAGTGGAGTGCATTATAACAGGAATGAGGTGAATAAATCTGCAAATAAATCAACAAGCACATATGGGTATGATGGTCAGGGATACGCAGGGCCATATTGGGTATATAGCTGTGGTGTATTCATGTTATAGAGCCGGATAACACTGAAGTTTTTGTGATCTGTGGTTATTTGTTCGTGTAGGTGAGGTATTCTTCCTTTGTCTTGTTTATAGTTTGGTTGGGATTCATTTTTGTGACTGATGTATACTTGTCATGGGGCTCTTTGGTGTTTGTAATAAGAGTTTAAACCAATTTTAAGAACCAGTTGCTTTAAAGAACTCAATTTGAGAACATTCCCCCATAAGTGTTTTGTGGAAAACTGCTGCACTGTTTGTAAAAAAAAAAAAAAAAAAAAAAAAAAAAAGGTCCGGAGTACAAACGTATAAAACAGACTATTATTTATATATATATATATATATATATATATATATATATATATATATATATATATATATATAAAATACTTTATATTAAGATCTTTGTAATTTACTCGCTGTTTTAAAAGGGATTTAAATATTCGTGCACAAACAGAATGAGACACCAGGTGGTAAGGCTCTTTTTGAGTGTTTTGTTTGATGCTGTGGCTGAATGAGATTATTTTCAGTGTGGAATATTCATTCTAATCCCCTTCAGCATTTATACACAGAATTTTACAGCGTAGGACACTTGCACTGTAGTGTCTTTTATTCAGTTGTATTGAGTGGTACTGAGTATTATACACTAATGTTAGATAGTGTTTCAGGTCTGCAATAGTTTTGACTTTTTCTAGTTTAATAAGAACAATCACTGGACACTTAAAATTAAAAATGTTTTTATATACATAAAGTTACATTAATTAAGTGGAAATGTATTTATAATGATTTCAGTCTTCACACTGACTGCTAATTTTATCTTTTCATAAACACTGCCAATGTTCAGTTTGTTGGTCTGCTCATTGTTTAAGTTGTTTTTACAAAGTGCAGTGGAGGAAAACATGGCCTTGCTTGGTGTTTAGTGTGTATAAAAGATTTGACAGATTAGGCTGCAGTGTTTAAAGCAAACAGAAACAACTGCAGAACCAGCTTGGTGGCTCGGTGATGAGTCTGGTGACCTAACAGGGGAAAATATTCTAGATCTTCACATTAAACCTGTTTGTCCTCATATTCTGATGGCTGTGCAGTTTCATTCATTTCTATGGAATCTGCTGCCATCTAGTGGTATCAGAATATCACAGTATATAATATGAAAATGTTCGTTTATTTAATTAATTACTGGATGTAACTGTCTCTTTTCTGAGCCTAGACCTGAGATTAAATTTTACTCTAGTCGCAAATAGATTTTCTCATCAAATAAACGTCCTTTTTTATGTTACTTTTTTGTTTTGTTTTTGCGTTTTCCATACCGTCTCAACGTTTTTGTACGGAGTCCCTAAAGGGACATGGTGGTGGAAAAAAATTTGGGATGGGAGAAAAAAAATCAAAGGTTTTGCGTTCCCTCGCAAAGATAGCCTACCTGTTGTGTTCTATCGCGAAACCTGTGTTCTCGCGAGAGACTTCTGCGCGGTGGTTCGCGCTTGTATCTTCACAGCATCACTTGAGTAATTTTTTCGTCGGGACAATGCTCTTTCGCCTAATATCCTTTTCAGGTGTCTTTCACTTACGTCAAAACCGTGCCTCGAACTAAGCACAGACCGCATTTCTTTATATTTAAGTCCAAGTTCAAAATAAACTCCATGAACCGCTCCATTATGAACCTATGGAGCTGCCTGAACCACTACCAGCAGGAAAATAAACAGGAAGTGTTTGACTGAACTCATAACTGGTTTTGCGAGGGAACGCAAACATTTCTCGGGGGAACACAAAAAGTAAAAAATAAAATAAATAAATAATAATAATAATTCTCCCATCCCAATTTTTTCCTACGACCATGTCCCTTTAGGGGCTCCGTATTTTTGGAATTAGTAAAGGTATTAAAAATCTAACAGTTTTGGAAGTTTACACCTTATCTTTAAATATTACAGTGATGAGTTACCTTTTAAATATAAGTGTAGATATTAGATTTTGCATTTAATTTATTTGTTCCATATTTCTATCTTTATGCTCTATAATTGTATTGTTGTTGTTGTTGTTATTATTATTATTATTATTATTATTATTATTATTATTATTATTATCATCTCCGGATAGTATATAAGCTGCATAAATGTAATGGAGCACTAGGGGGCGGTGTTGTTATTCACAATTGGAGAACAGACAGAGAGGACAAAAGAGGTTTCGGTCTCTAACACACGGTCAGGAGTCCAGCGCAGTCTGATGATATTTCTGATAATAAACTGCTGAGTGTAATCAGGCGACTTTGAGCAGGAAAAAGTGACCTGTGGACCTTCAGGAGAGGAATGAACACCTGAGCTAGCAGTGTTAATGAACTAATCCGCAGTAATTGACAGTAAGTGAGTCAGGAACCTGCAGTCTGAGGGAGGTCATTCTCACTCAGTGCCCTATACCTGTACTGCACTCCAGGTATCTATCTATTGATGTCACAATCTCACTATGTCAGCTGCAAGGCTATGAGCTAATGGAAACTCAGATTTTTTTTTTTTTTTCTCTTTTCACCTCACACAGTAATCTGTTTTCTTGAAATATTTAAGTCTTTAAAGCTGTGGACTTAATTCAACAAATCTAACTAATTTAAAAGTATGTAGGTAAAGGGCAAATGTAAATTCGACTCTGCTGAATGTGCAGGTCCCAGCTGCTAAAATCTGTGAAATAACCCACAAATCAGTCATATGATTATATCCTAATCTCTTCTCTGGGTTTACAATATTATCACTGTGTTGTATTTGAAGTATATTTACTTGTTCACGTTAGTCAGCATCTGAGATTTAAATTAATTTTTGCTTCTTCTCATTCGGGATTAAGATTTCCAGCATACATGACGTTTGTTTACTCGCATCTTTTGTTTACGCGACTGAAACATCAGGTTTATTTGGAAGGGACTAAGACAACACTCCTTAAAACTTAAGGAGCCTTAGAAGTAGATAGTGGTCTTTATGCCCTAAATGCTGGCTACTGATTCATCCTCTTTGCTGAGTGGAACACAGGGGAAGCGAGAGAAACAGTGACATGGTTCGTGTTGAATATTGTAGTATATCATATTTCTGAGAGGCACATTTTCAAGTATCTAATTGCGTCTCTGTGTTTTTCTGCAGCGCCGCCATGCTGAAACTGGCTGAAATGGAGTACAACGGAGCAAACAGCATCTTCCTTCGCCTGCTGCTGGATAAAAAGTATGCACTGCCATTCAGTGTGCTGGACGCACTGGTCGCTCACTTCCGGTCATTCCGGACAGGGCAGCGCGTTCTTCCCGTGCTGTGGCTTCAGAGTCTGCTCACACTGGTGCAACGCTACAAGGCCGACCTGGCCTCTTGAACAGAAGGGGGCGCTGCTGGAGCTGCTGACGGTCCAGATATCGGCCGAAATGAGACCAGGAGAATGCAACACCTGCCATGACAATGGACTGTAAAACACAGGACTCTCAAAAATTAACTGTACTCTCGCTGCTGGATAGTTTAAAAGTACACAAGCACAAATTCCCATTACTACCAGGTAACATATTAATGAACTTATTTATTACAGTGTAATGAGTAAAAATTGTGACGGAAAATGAGAAGTCACATTATTCAGGACGGAAACTGAAGCGTGTCTGTTTTCCAGCACATGAAACATTGCTTAGTGTACCTTTAATTCAACAGCTTTTTGGAATATCTTTATCAAGTAAAATGTAAAAGAAACTCTTCGGAGTGCTTTTATTAATCTATGGAGCCTCTTAGTGCCAGGTAAAACAAAACAAAACAAAAAAACAGCCGTGTGTAATCCGTGCGCGCTTCCTTCTTCACTTCTTTCTACAGCGAGCAAGAGACCATAGGACTTTTCGACGGCGTACATCTGCCTGGTAAATCCAATTGATCAAGGTTTAAGGGTAGATTTAATGCTATGTTGTGTTTTCAATTGGACGTTTCACAGCTTTCGTTGTATAACGTTGTCTTTATTGTGCTTTGCACTCCAAACCCAACCGTTAGCTTCCCAGGCTTTCTTGTTAGCCAAACTTTGTGTTTGAGATCTCCATTAACGGTGCGAATGCTTGTCCAGTTATGAAGTTTTGAATTTCTATTTACTCTGTCTGGTAGGTTACCAGATTTTAAAAACCCAAACTGGAACACTATGGCGCCATATGTGTTTTCCATTCACACGCGTAGTGTTGTGTCCTGCATCTGTCGGTAATGTAACATGGTGATGACTAATAACGTTAGTGAAGCCTTGGATTAAGTTTGTTTTATTGCTGGTGCAGCATACCTTCACTCTATTCCGGTGCTTATTACTTGACTGCAATGAGTGGACATGGGAAAGAGTAAGGAAAGAGTATAGGAAACTCAAAATAATAGAACTAACACTAAAGGAAAATCACTCCAATTGAATTTAGCATAATTGGAACTCATAAAGGGAGAGTTTTGATTAACTAGCCAGTAGGCTAGTTACCATTGGTGACTTGGTACATACTGATCCAAAAGTTCAAAGTAATTTAATAATTTTTGCCTGTCAATAAATCATCATATCTCTTTAATAGAATGGACCAGAGTTTCCACATGTTCCTTCGAGAACAACAGAGGTTAAGTGAGGAGGATATTGCCACTTTCATCAATGAAAAGGTATATGACACCCCATTCCAACATACCACACAGTTTTAATGTTGAAAACCTGTTAAATTGGGCTAGTCTGGAATAGCCCCCATTTCATCCATATACTATCATCCACATAGAACATGCACTCGCCTGTGCACATACAGGCACAGAATTGCACATAGGCTATAGCCAATCTAGAAGTAGTTGAGTTTGGTGTCTGTTTTTGTCATGACCTCCTATTGTGTAAAAATATCTGTCACTTTACAATAGAAATGCATGCATGCAAGCCTGAATTAGTGAGGTTGAAAAATAATGTGTTGAAATATTACCTAACGAATAATGAAGTTAGTATTTTAACAACGAAATATTTTGGAACCGTATTTTAGGAATGTGTGCATTGTATTTTGAATGCTGGAATTTTTGTTTCAATCAAAATATACAAACCCATTGAATTGCAGAGGAAACTAATTCAAGCATCGATATTGCTGTGGTTTTTTTTTTTCCTTTGATTTGTGTCAAATTGCTGGGCAGAAAAATTCAAGTATTGTCACAGCATATGTTTTGTTTTTTTTTCTTCAATTTATTTACTTCAACATGCCATTTTGCCTTGAGGACATTTGGAATTATTATACTTCTATATCTAAACCTGACACTATAATCACAGCAGCTTTTGATAGGATCCTCACTTATTAGAAAACAATCCGTTATAACAACCCATGCGATCTCAGTGAATGGACGCTTCTGCATTTGTATCCGCATCAGTACCCCTAGTTGCATCAAAGTCGACTAACATTGCAGCAGAGTGAATGAGGCAAATAGATGTTTCATGTGTGTTGTTGTTTTTTTCCAGATTGACTGTCATGCTGTCCATGGTATGACAGATGACCAGCTAATTAAATACGTGCCCAAAATTGGAGATCGGATAGCTATTCGGCAGTACTGCAGAAGAGAAGTGGCTGCATTGGAAGGAACCACCGCAACTATCTCTAAGGCTACAGAAAATAAACCAAAGACGGGCCTCCAAGAGAAGTCGTGGGGATGATTGTTCAGAAAAATTGTCGGGTAACTGTAATGCTCTGAAAATGGAGCGTGCTTTTCAAATGGGATTGTTTGAAGAACTAGGGGGCTCTTGTATTCAGGTAAAAGAGAAAAGGGGAGGAGGGATCAGACATTTGAAAGCATTGAAGACTAGGCACAGCTGTTGGAGACTGGCAAAGAACTTTTTTTTCCAAATGGAAAATGTAAAATAGGCAATGCCAATGAATTTGAATTCACCATGCGAGATGTTACTAAAGATCAGCTGGATCCATTGACCACACTAGCTCAGCAATATGATAAGAGAAAAGTTAGATTGTTGAGACTGTATCTGTCTTGCAAAAAGATTGACATTGATGCAGATGAAACTGAATGCTGCTACCTCACCTGGTGAATCACAAAATGCATCAGCCCTCACAAGTGAATCATGCTGTGCAGCTGCTGCTTCACATGGAGCTGTTTCCTAATTGGATCTCCCAGTGGAACTGCTTTCACAACTGGAACTCCAAGTACAAGTGAATTTGCCAGTCCGATGTCGAGTGAAACTTTGAATGCGTCTCGACAGAGAATGACATGCCGGTTAAGGAGGATTTGATTGTTGTACCAAAGGCATCATTTTTAATTGATGAGGAAATTGTGCTCGGATATGCTTTTCTTGATGATTGCCAGGATGACCTTGATGATACCCTTCCAATGGACCCAGTGCAGGAGGAAAGTTCGTTTACAGGACAGGAACCACGTCAACCACCAAAGACCACCAGGCTAAGGCTTCACAGGGGAAATGTTTTCAGTGAACTAAATGCTGCTTTTAAAAATGGTTGTGTGTTTGTAGATGAGTCTCTCTTGGAGATTGAGATGGTCTTACCCAATGGTAACACAGAGAAAGGAGAAGACAATGGTGGAGTTTTGCGTGATGTGCTGAGTACTGGGAGACCTTTATTATGAAATGCACTACCAGAAACTTACTTAAAATACAAATGACGAGACATGACATGAAAGATGAGTGGGAACACGTAGCTAAAGCCATGGTCCTAGGCTACAACATGGTGAAGTACTTTCCCATTGTGCTGGCCAAGCCCTTCCTCTCCTACTGTCTTGGACTTGAAATCATGGATGATTACCTTTTTTCAACATTCTTAGAGACAGTTTCCATTGAAGAAAAAGAAGTTGCTGAGCAAGCGATGAAAGACTTCCAAACTATCTCTGGAAGAGAGGAATGGTTGGATTTCCTAGAGGCACATGATGTCAAACTTCTCGTCACAGAAGCAAATGTCAGAAAATCCTTACTTGAAGTGGCACATAAAGAAATAGTTCAGGATCCTGCATATATAGCAGAATGTTGGAGCAGTGTGCTGAAAGGGCTGAAACTGCTCCCAGGAGGATTGGATGAAGTGCTGGCCAGCCTCACTCCTACACCCAGGAAGGTTGTTGCCATGCTACAACATGAGATCCTCAACAAGAGAAAAAATCAGATTCTTGATTTTCTCAAGAAGTTTATAAGGAATTGTGGTGAACTTCGGCTGAGGAAATTTCTCAGGCTTTGCACTGGTAATTGTTTTAATTTATTAAAAATATTTGATCATATGGCTTCACATAAAAGAAACATAGTTGAGAGCTAAAGAAATTCTCTTCACCAATATAGAATTGTGTTCATTAATCAATGATGTTTTTAATCCAACAAATCCAAATTTGTTATGTTATTGCCCTTTTAAAGGGATAGTTTGGATTTTTGTACATTTAAGTGGTAAAAAATACTTACCAATAATATAGTTCATGTTGTAGTAATGCCAGTAATGTAGCTGATGTTGTAGTAATGTTCTTGATGCAAACATGTGGGTCATGGACATTATTTAGTAGTAAGTGACTGGTGGAGTTTAAGTCAAAATTACATTTTGTGAATTTGATTTGGAAACCCATCTGCTTGTGGCCAGCTTGGTAGAGAGATAGAGGGGATATCAGGATAAAACATATTGTCATATATGCGGTATATATAGATGACGTGTATGAGTCCATGAAACATAAAAGATGGTATGATACATACAAAAGGGAGGTTGGATATAGGCCTGTAATTTGCCAGGTTATAAGGATCGAGGTTGGGTTTTTTGAGAGATGGTTTGATCACTGATATTTGACAATTGTGGTACATATCTGGGATTTTTAAATACTTTAAAGGACTCATCGTATGCTTTTACATCTTTTTCCCTTACCTTTAGTGTGTTACAGATCTTGTTGCATGTAAACAGTCTGCACAGTTACAAAGCCAAAGGACACTCCAGAGGGCGTAGCTCTCTCCCGCAGAAACTATTTTTCTCAGTTGCCTGAAACGTCTTTCCTTCCACTTCTTCCGTGACATGATGATGCGATCTCATAACACTATTAGGGTGAGCTGACCAATCAGAGCACACTGGGCTCATCAGAGGTGGGGTTTTAAAGACACAGGAGCAAAAGGAGCACTAACAGTGTTTCAGACATAGGGCGGATAGAGATATGCAGTATGAGGAAACATACTGTGTTTTGGGAACACTATGTAAATCTATTCTAGTAGATGCCTCAAATAAAATTATAAACATTGAAAATGAGCATACAATGGGCTCTTTAATTTGTTTCATTTTATAAGGGCAGTGCGTGCATAAGTAGTTTAGTAGGAATGGGGTTATGGTATGGTATGTATTGGAGACACAGCAGGAATTACGTTTACTTTCTTCTTGCTAAACAAGCATGTAATTTCAGACCCTGTATGTAAAGGCAGTCAATAACATTGCTGCTTTGTATAGGTTTATAAAATAAATTAAATTAAATATGCACATATGACCTACGTATAAGCAAGCAAATGCAGGGAGTATTACCACCTTGTAAAAGTAACTACAGGCATAAGAACTATTGAAACAAACAAGCAATGCAGTGAGTACCAATGTCACAGTGTATAGCTTTGAAAAAGCAACTCTAGACTTTTAACTGTGTACAAATAGGGAGTGGGAAGGGGCCCTGCAGTTAAGTGTACTCACAAAAACAAACATGCAAAGCAATGTGTACTAATGACAGTGTAAAGGTTTATAAAAGGAACTAGATATTAAACTGTCTATTCTGGTCCAAGAAATCCCCAACAAAGTCACCTTCATCTTTAAGTCGGTGAAAGTGGTCGAGCCAGAAGTCCACACACTCTTTACGGAGAAAGCCCCACCGGCTCTCTATTCTCTGATTGCTTGTGCTTCTTCCATAAATGAAACTTTTATCACCCCCATAAACATCATCATCATTGCGACGAAGGTACCGTTGCATATCTCGCATAGAGCTGTTTTCCGTCCCCATATCTGTCCTGATGATACGGGCACATCCACCTAGTTCCCCTACTGTCTCGAAGAAATAACCTCCTATAACTTTGGGGTCACTACTGGTACAGTATGCATTCAACCACAGTATTCTTCTTGAGAACCCATCAATAGCTCCATTGATGCATATACCGAATGGCTTTAATTTGTCATAAGAATCAACATGCCATACAAAATTTGGCCCCTTGGAAAAGTATGCTCGTCTGTTCAATCTTCTACGTCTTCGGATTTCTGTGGCCTCTGGGTCAAGAGTGGATAGAATTAGGCGGACATCCTATTTCTGTACAGACAGTCCCCTTTCTTTGCACTTAGTGTACATCCACCTGTAGCCATGCAAAGCCCCTGAGCCTTGAAGCTCCTCCCTTATGAATTGAACAGTTTCTGCTAAATTGTCAAATATTTTCCAGTGAAACAGTCCATTCTTCTTCAGGATTCATTTTAGGGTTGTCAGACTGAGAACAATCCTGTGCTTAAAACTCAAAATATGGAGAATGTCTGTATATGCGAAGTTAAAATAAAGTTCTATTAACTCCAGTCTATCCATGGGATTATGCATGGATTGTGGATCCATCAAGGATGACTACTGCTCACTAACACATTGCCTAGAGAGAGAAACCGACAAGGAGAAGGATTATTAGTGATGTCAATAAACTCAGCACCTAATTGTACACATTGTTTTTGTTACAATCTCACCAGGAATACTCTCAGTTCATCCAAAAGCACTTTCAACACTTTTTAAGATAGGAAGCAGCAGATTTTACTTGCTTGATTTTAGTTCAAACTGAACTGAACTCTCCCACTGATCAATTCAATTGGATTGATTTTCCTTGAGTGTTAGTTCTATTATTTTGAGTTTCCTATTCTCTTTCCTTACTCTTTCCCCTGTCCACTCATTGCAGTCAAGTAATAAGCACCGGAATGGAGTGAAGGTATGCTGCACCAGCAATAAAACAAACTTAATCCAAGGCTTCACTAATTATTAGTCATCACAATGTTACATTACTGACAGTTGCAGGACACAACACTACGCATGTGCATGGAAAACACATATGGCGTTCATATTCCATAGTGTTCCAGTTTGGGTTTTTAAAATCTGGTAACCTACCAGACAGAGTAAATAGAAATTCAAAACTTCATAACTGGACAAGCATTCGCACCGTTAATGGAGATCTCAAACACAAAGTTTGGCTAACAAGAAAGCCTGGGAAGCTAACGGTTGGGTTTGGAGTGCAAAGCACAATAAAGACAACGTTACACAACGAAAGCTGTGAAACGTCCAATTGAAAACACAACATAGCATTAAATCTACCCTTAAACCTTGATCAATTGGATTTACCAGGCAGATGTACGCCGTCGAAAAGTCCTATGGTCTCTTACTCGAGAGCACGGATTACAAAACTGAGAGCACGGATTGCAAAACCGAGAGCATGGATTACACACGGTTGTTGTTGTTGTTGTTGTTGTTTTTAAATAAAAACCTGGCACTAGGGGGGCTCCGTATTAATCTGCTGGCTAATCGCTAAAATAAACACACACGGCCTGCATGGACAGTTATGTCACACTAAGATGTACCCTTGAAAGGTCAAGCTGAGGCCTGATAGGCACTTCATTTCTGACTCTCAACTCTGTAATAAATATGAACTATAAAAACTCATCTTTATCTTTTCTTTATAGAAAACCAGAACAGTCCCTGAGATAATCTCTCTTTATGTAACTGCAACAACTATATAATCTTTTATTTGAACAAAATGTTGAGGCAAAAAAAGAGACTTAGTCATTAATACTGATAACACCAGCTGTGAGGGAGGTGAAGCTAATGCTAAAGGAGGTTATGACTAAACATAAAGTTTATCTTCATTTCAGAACTTTGGTTTTGCTCTCAGATCTTATCCATCTTACAAAAACTTTCATTTCAATTCAGATAAAGTGATTCTGATGCACTTCTAAACACCACAAATGTACAAAAAAGAAAGTTTGCAAGAACTTTTTAGTGAACTCAGTGGTGGAAGGCAGAAATGGGAGGACTAGGTTAGAGTAAAACAGAGTTCCCGCCCTTCTTTTGATACCAGTATTTTCATCATAAATCACTGCATGAGGACGCAGCAATTTTTTGTCTTAAACCAGCTAAAAGGCAGAAGAGAACCCACACCTTCTGAAACACCAACACTAATGCTAATCACTGCACCACAGAAGCAACAAGTGTGTGTGTGAGTGTGTGTTGTTTGGATTTAATAAAATATTCAAAAATATGGAGAATTGTGGAGACCATGTGGTCAGATCAGTAATTCCCTTTACACTGGCTACTTTCTCTCTGGAAGCTCTAAAGTATCGTTATTTGGGGGCCAAGCGCCGACTGAATGTGTGCAGTGGAAGTGTATTTTTCCTTCTTATTATTTAGATCAGAATTTGTTCTCTCACCTACAGCTCTGAAGCTCCAGAACCTCACAGCTGAGGACCGGATGTAGTAGAGAACCTTAACGGAACCTTTCCTCTGTGTAGGGAAAAGTAGCTGTTTGGGTTAAATTGTTTCATTCTCCACCATTATATGTAAAGAAAATGAGTTGTTTAGATTGAGCTACCTGTATTATTTCCCAAATATCTGGGGAAGACTAGCAGATCAACTCGAAAGGGGAAATTTGGCTAATTTAGTATTTCTGGACAACTGTTCATCCAGTGATAAGTTAACGTATGCATTATGCATAATTATGCATTAGATATTACCTCCGTGGTCATCGGCAATGTTACGCTCCCACCGGCAGATGGCACTGCGGCGTCAACATGCACGTGCGGCTTTAGAGAGCGCGCGTGCACGACCCTTTTGTATATGGACACGCACCTGTTTGTTTGTTTTGTTTTCCCTCACTGTTTAAGCATTGGTTGATGTTCGAGGGTGTGTCTTGATTTAATCCAGGTGTCTATGTTTCAGTTTGATTGTGTTATTTAAACCCCTCGTGTGGCTGCGCACTTCGCGCAGTATTTATGTTAACTGACTGTTTGAATCGTGAATGCGTTACATTCGCGAAGCGGTCTTATTTCCATGTCCTGTTCTCATGCAATGCCTAGACTTTAGTCTCATGTTTAATCTAGTTAATCTTGTTCAGTATAGACCGCGCTCCCTGTGTTTTGTCTGCTTGTTTGTTAACAAAGACATTGCTCCTGCACTTACTTCTTGTATATAGTCCCGTGTCGATACAGGCTATAATATCCTAAATACATGGAATCATAATTTTAAGAGCATGTAGCAAGATTGACAATTCAAGGCAATGGAAATCGTAAACAATAAGACGTGTGTTTAAAAACAGATGAAACTTTATTGAAGCTAGCTAGCTCGCTCACTCGCTAGCTCACTCACTCACTCACTCGGTAACTCACTCACTTTTGCAAAGCCTGAGTCATTGCCACTGGAGAAATGGGCCTACTGTACAATCAGTTGGTCAGTAAAATTTAATACTAAAATGGGAAAACAGAAAATATTCCATTCACAATCTATTAAAAACAGAGATTTGTCCATTTCCTACCACTTGCTCATAAAACCTTTAGTTTTACTGGCCTTGGTGTCCTGATGTGTGAAGATTGCAAATCTTCTGTTGCATTTGTGTGTGCACTTTGATGCAGAGCGTTTAAAAAAAAAAAAGCAAACTAAAATGTCTGTTTTGATTCATGCACTTTGTCAGCAGTAAAAGCCTCAATATTGAAGACATGCAGTCTCCGTCTCCCATCTCTCCTGGAATATTTGCACAATGTCCCAAGGTTCAAAGCAACCAGTGTTTTGAATTTCATTTAAAAACGAATTACTGCGCCAATGTCTAACCTGACTTGCCAGCTCTGATGCTTCATTATTGTAGCGATACAGAGACAGTGCCAGCATAACGAGTGGGAAACAGTGTCATTATATCTGTAGCTGGAGACGAGGAGAGAGGGGGTTTTGGGTAGAGTAGCGTTTAGGGCTTGTCCTGGAAGGCATCCAGGTTGAAGGCTGTGTTCAGGAAACGATCCAGCTCCAGGAGATGGGCTTTTTTGTTCCCAGTGGCCGGGGCAGCAGCGGGTTCACGCCCGGCGTACCTGAGGATAAGAGCAACACGCGCATAAAGGAAACACTGCCGTAAACATGACTTCCAGAAATATGAAAAACGAGAGAATCCAGCGAGGCAGAGAAAAGTTTACCAGACAGGACGTGCACGGGCGATGGTGGTGCGTATGCGTGGCCTGATGTAGTCGTAGTAGCCCTGGTTCTTGTGCTCCTCTTGGCACCATACCAGCTCAGCCTCTGGATACTTCTCAATCTCTGCCTTCACCAAGTCAAACGGGAATGGAGAGAGCTGCAAAAATAATAAAAAGTGAGCCAAATTGTGCAGCTAAGTGAGCTGTTCACTATAGTTTGTCATTTTGTCTGTCAAGTTAGCTAGCAGATTTACAGCCTCTCTCTTCTTGCCAACACCACGCCCCCTAGAATGCCTGAATGTAAGTGCAAAAGTGGAGTTTTAATTGTCAAATAACATGATTGACAGGTGAGCAGACATGCCTGTTTTGGTCAATCATTTGGTGCCACAACGCCCAGAGCATACAGTAGTATGTAGTAATATGCTATACTCTAGGTATAGAATTGTATGTAATTATATATATATTTAAATAAATTGTGTACTATAATATTATGCAATACTTATCTAGCAGAATAGTGCATAATACATATGTAATACAATAGTAGATTTTGGACACCTGACCATCACACTCGTATGCGGTTGTTGAACATCCCATTCCAAATTTTGTTCCCCTTTGCTGTTATAATAACCTTCACTATTCTGGGAAGGCTTTCCCGTAGATTTTGGAGTGTCGTCATGGGAATTTGCCCACAAGTGTATTAGTGAAGTCGGGCATGGAGGCCTGGTGTGCGGTCGCATTCCAGTTTATCCGAAAGACATCAGGGCTCTAGTCAGGCCACTCGAGATTTTCCACTCCAACCTTAGCAAACCATGTCTTTAGGGAGTTTGCTTTGTGCACAGGGACACTGTCATACTGGAACAGCTTCCGGGCCTCTTCGTTCCAATGAAGGGAAACTGTAATGTTACAGCATAGAAAGGCATTCGATACAACCGTGTGCTTCTACACACAGTTTGGAGTTGGTTTACATTACAGTACGGGTGCGATGATTAGGCGTCCACATACTTTGACCATAGTGTACGAGAATAATACAAAATACATATGTATTATTAATCTACTATAATAGTACATAAATGCGTATACACTAGAATAGTGTGTAATACTCATTCCGTACTAGAATAATACAACTATGAGGATTTGAAACAGCAAACATTTTAGTCTGCCACTGACGTCGTACCACACTATCCCCCTACTATTTATAGTGATATTGTACTACAAGGACCACACTAACTCCCTATTATTTATGGTGATATTGTACTACAAGGACCACACTAACTCCCTATTATTTAATGTGATATTGTACTACAAGGACCACACTAACCCCCTACTATTTATGGTGATATTGTACTACGAGGAAAAGTTGTGTTACTTTTGAAGGATGTGTACAACAACAGTGCCGAATGACTGCAGTACAGACAAGAAAACCATGTTGTGTACATGTACATGCGCTGCTAAACTCAATTTTAATAACCACAACAGAAGATTCTCTGTAATCAGCAACCATTATGATTGCAGAACTGTAACTCCTCACATGGTCCGCTCGGCTTATTCATCAGACGTGTATCTGTGCGTAACACCTGTTCTATGCGAGCAATAGCCACAGTTTCCTCCATTTCTTTGTTCGTGCGCTGTTTGATCAGGTCATAGTACACCTTCCCAGTGCAGAAGATGATGCGCTTCACTCCAGCTGGATTCTGGGATGCTGGGCCGTCCTCTGGGATCAAACGCTTGAAGTGTGTGCCTACACATGCCCAAACAGTTACCAAAACGTTAACACAAAACCACAGTGCTACATAATGGTCTCACACACACAAAAAATTTCAATCATGAATATATACCACCAGTCAAAAATTTAAACTGTCATTCTGTATTAATTTTTTCCCACATTTTAGAATAATAAAGTAATCAAAACTCTGGAGTAACACAAATGGAACTATGGGAATTCTGTTGTGATAAAAAAAAAAGAAAATAAATCAAAATAATTTAATATTTTAGCATCTTCAAAGTAGACATGCTTTTTGCCAAGAATTTCCAGAAATGTATTTTTGGCATTTTCTCAACCGATTTCTTGAGGAATCTCCTGGAGATGCTTTTAAAACAGCATTAAAGGAGTTCCCACCTACGCTGGACACTCATCAGCTGCTTTTCAGAATGTTTCGCTCCGAGTCGTCCATTTTTTGGAAATGGAATGTTAGTTTTCTAATGAAAGAAATGAATATTTCGGCACGATTATATTTCTGTCTACAACACCGATTTCAAACATTTAATCATACATCTTCAGATCAGGTTTTTAAGACCACGAGAAACATTTCAGTCGAGTGTCCACAAACTTTTGACTAGTAGTGTGTGTTTAAGTGCAGTGAGCAGTTCTTTGTTCTAGTGTGTCTTTTGATAACAATACAATGAAAATCGCAGGGCTGAGTGACGCTTAAACACGACACTGCTTCTAATAATTGGAAAGGCTCTAGAGCACTCATTTGCTATTAGTGTCTTTGAGGGAATGAAATACATAGGCAACGTTGCTCACAGAAAGTGGGCTTGCTCTCTGTAAGCACTTGTATGCAAACCATCCCAGGTATGATGGCACAGAGTTTTTCGTCAGAAAAGAACGTGTCGAATAAGGTCTTATTCAACCGATCGTGTCAAGCTAACAACAATTTACTGTATTGAAATGGTACAGCCCTAACATTGATGCAAGAATTAAATTAAAACATGTATTACCTTTTCAGTGGCAAAATTTTTTAAATGTACTGAAAGCACTCACCTTGGAGCATGTCATCAAATGTGGACTTGGCTTCCGGATGGCGTAACAAGGATTTGGGGGTGAAAATAATTAGCTGTAGATGAAAAAAAACAAAGTTAAGACTTTGTCTACTACATGTTTAAAAATTTAGAAATTAATTACTTTGTGACTAATAAATGTCCTCCGTATTAGTAAAGTGATTCTTAATGTTATAAAACATGATTAGAATTTTTAATGGGACATTAAATATCGAGGGTGCAAATTAATCGAGTGTGGAAAGGGTAGAATTTGGATTTCCTGTTTTTTTTTTTTTTTTAAATCTGTCCAAAGACATTTTTTTGTTGGGTGACTTTAATATAATTAAACCTCTTCGACCTTCCGAAAGCCTAGAAACAAATCGAGTAAATTGGTTACAACGGTAGTTGGTAAAATACATGTGAATTCAAATGAACTTTAGGTATTGATTAGCGGCCCGTGTATGGATGGTCGGCGGCTCTCACGGGTTTGCGGAAGGCTTGATGGATCTGCCTTCTCAGCACGTGAAAGTAGTTGGCTGGGGTGGAGCAGTTCACCACGATCCAGTTACAGTCATACAGCTGCTGTACCTCAAAGTCAGCTGTGATTTTCTGAAAGGAACAAAAAATAGCAATCAGCAAAGACACACAAAATAGACTGTCCATTACCTGAGATTTACAAAAAGTAAAGACTTACTACTGAAGAACAAAGACTTGTGCGAGACTTACAGGGAAAACGTCAGGGTCGTCTTTGCACATCTGGAGGAAACGCTCTGGACGAGCCGAGGAGTGTTCGGGACCCTAAGAAAAACCGGCTGCGAGTTATGAATGGCAAAGACATGAATAGATTTCAATAGAGAGAATATAACAAGGAGATCTGGAACACACCATTCCCTCCATGCCATGGGGAAGCAGTAGGACAATGCCATTTTGGCGCACCCACTTGGCCTGGCCAGCACAGATGAACTGGTCGATGATGCACTGGGCGGTGTTGTGGAAGTCTCCGAACTGTGCCTCCCAGAGCACCAGTGCGTTAGGGCTAGCCATCGCAAAGCCCAGCTCAAAGCCTAGATAGGGATGGGGTTAATAAATCACACTTTATAGGGATAAGTTGTGTCTCAAAACACGACCTAATAACCATCTGTTTTGCATTTAAAAGGTGCTAAATATGCATGCGACGGAATCAAATAGTGCCAGACGGCATTCAGTGTTCCATTCGTTTTGATGTAGTTGTTAATTAACTGTACAGAAACGGCACTGCGGACAAACTCTGTCACCTTGTCACATTTCTGTCATCTTCTACAAGCCCTTCTGCTCTGTAGTGCATGATAGGACCAATTAATGCAAAAGGTGGCACACTTTTGTTCCACACTTCATTTGTTCAGCAAATTTATCCAGGAAACTAAATGTGTTTTTCTGCCTCAGTGTGAACACACTAGACCAGTGGTTTTCAAAGTGGGGGCCGCCAGGGGGTGCTCAGGGGGCCTCAACAATTTGGTCGGAGCCACCAAGCCCATCCCTCCCACTAGTATGTTTTCTCTTTCTCACTCTCAGACAACCACACACACACACACACACACACACACACATACACAATCAATTCCTAATGTAATGTAATGTAAAGATGTAAGATGTAATTATTAATAAAAAAGGGGGATATATTCAGAAGTCTGTATTTGTTATGTGTTTTAAAGTCATCTTGCAAAAGGGGGGCCTTGCCCTGGAAAAGTTTGCGAACCCCTGCACTAGACAGTTGATAAGAATGCCGCTTGAAACCTAGCTCTAGTTGAAGTATGACATCATTCTAAGAAGCAAGGTTAGTTTCCATGTCATATAATCGAAGATGTAAAACGCTTACCTAATACTCCATACTCTGACAGCGAGCTATTGCACACGGTGTAAGGAGCCTGGTTTTGGTCGATGTGATTCATAGGAATGCAGGTTCTCTTGTCTACCTTCTGATCGTGCAGGACATGGTGGCGGTGGCTGTGGTGAGGACAAAGAGAGCAATCACTAAAACAAAAAAAATTTGAGGTAAAAGATCAGAGATAAACAATCTACTCTGTAACGCATTGATGCGAGCAGAACCTGAAGGTGCCTCTCTCTACGTCCTGGCCGCTAAGCCGCACATGGATGCCTTCTTTCAGCAGGGAACCAAAGGCCATGTACTCGCCCAGGGCCCAGTCCACTGTCCGGTTCTCCACCATTGCCTTTCTGCTCTTCAGGATGCGGCTCAGACCTTGTAGATAGAGAAAAATGGATTTGGTTGTGAGAAAACGTTACTGTCCGTACAGGTGAGAACGGTAAAACAAACAAACAAACAAACAAAAAAAAAAAACACACCTCCGTGGATGGTGAAGTCATCAACAGGCACAGAGGAGGCCACTTTTCCGATGTGGACAAGCTGCTCTTCGTTCAGGCCGGTGGAGGGACAGCCCATGCTCTTAGGCTGGCCATCCAAAGTAAAGAAATCTGCACATCCATTCATTCATATTTAAGTCAATGAGGTAACAACTACGACACATGTATCTTAGTCTCTGGTACAGAAGCAGATAAAGTGAAAGGTTTTGGTTCGGGGTGGAGCACAAAGTGTCTCACAGGCACATACCAGGCCAGGGAGAGTCAAGCCAATGTCGGATGTGGAGGATCTTCTCGTCTTTGGAGCGTACGTAAGCTTCCTCGCAGATCTTGTCGTAATTGGCAATCTCTTCCTAATGGCGCACAAGTCAAGAACATTCGCCTTAAGATTCCCAGAATTAACTATAGTTCATACAAACACAAATTATGTTCACGTGTTTATGCAATGAATTGTGTTCGATTATCACGTTTGTGATAATGCATCCTGCCATCTGACCTCATACTCCTGTCTGGTGACAACTCTCTCCGATATGAGCTTCTCCGCATATTTCTGCAACACAGGCTTCTGTGTTTTAATCTGTTTGTACATAAGCGGCTGCGTGAACATCGGCTCATCCATCTCGTTGTGGCCGTTCCGCCGGTAACATACCTACAAACCCGTCCGTGTATCAAAGCGGAAACAGAAACCGAACCAAACACATGAGATGTAAATGATACTACGCGATCACAGCACTGGTAAAACGTTAAATCTACAGAAATGTAAATTTTTTTTAGTAGGAAAGAGCAGGTAAGTCTGCGGCTTACCAAGTCCACCACCACGTCTTTATGGAACGTCGCCCTCCACTCTGCAGCGACGTTGCACACGTACATCACGGCCTCGGGGTCGTCGGCATTGACATGGAAGATGGGGGCATTAACCACCCGGGCCACGTCAGTGGGATATGGAGAAGAGCGAGCCATACGTGGGTCAGTGGTGAAGCCAATCTAATAACGCAACACAAGATGGTCGATAGTTGGAACTATTCCTTTATTCGAGACGTAATCGAGACTGTAAAAAAGGCTGTTTCCAGTTGACCATTTCGTATTGTATCCTGAAAAGCTTCAAAGCACATGCATTTGCATTTAACGGACGGACTGATATCCGAGGGGGTGCCAAGTTTCTAAGGTCACATCGCCATTTTCACAAGCCATTGAAGAGACAAAAGCGGACGCTGTTATTGTATTCATTCAACCACAGCTTCTTTAGTGAAGCAGCAAACAAGAAATCATACAGGTTTATCTTCCTAAGAACAAACATGTCCTTAGTCCACCTCTCGCTTATTTTTTTAAACATTTTTGTAAGGTTGCTATACTGGTTGATATATTATGACATTCGGAGTCATACATAACATTAAAAGCCAATTAGTAGAGAGTAGTAGAGAGCTTGTCGTCGTCGTTGTCATTCTAACTGCATACAAGTACACAGTAGAACGACACTGAAAATAAGAAAAAACTGAAATGAAATAAAAGCAGACAGGCATCATCGAACCCTTGTGTCCTGTAGCACTCATTCTGTCACTTTGTCTTCATTTAGGTCCACAAGGTGTTTGTATGATATTCCAATTAACCGTAAGTATCAATAAACACATTATAGACGTTATGCACCGTGCTAATTTCTTAGGTCACATTTTTAAGAGAACCTTCTGACAAATATAGATGGCACAACTATAGCTGAAGGTTTGCTGTAATATACTTGGGCAAGGTTCATCTGAAATGAGGGGATGATACACACACCTGGTTGTTGACTACCACATGTACTGTGCCATGAGTGGTGTAGGAGGGAAGATCACTCAGGTGAAAGGTCTCATACACGATGCCCTGACCGGCGAACGCTGCATCTCCATGTAGCAAGATAGACATCACCTGTGGGGACAGTCACAGAAAGGTCCTTTGTGTTTTCACGTTAATGTTGCACCGTCGTGCTGTAAATAAACTTTCATTTCCATTAAAGATCTCTATGTTGCAATCCCTGTTCTCATAAAGTGATAAGCCGGTGAGGCAAGATTCCACAAAATGAAAGTGGGTACAACATGTACATGTAGGTGACAAAATGACAAGAAAAACCTGAATAACTAAGTGAAGAATGTGCAGACATTTCTAGATGGGTGTACTGTGAGATACAGAAACAACTGCTGTCCTACAATGCTCCGTGACTTGCATAAAAATGCTGAGAAAGCCTAGCTGAGCTAGATTTTGGATCCAGAACGCAGGAGGAAAAAATATCAAAGTGACTTTAAAAAGGGTTCATTATCGGGGCACTGATAGCAGGAGCTTCATGCACAGACATGACTCAACTGGCGGGATTTCAGTAGTAACAGTGACTAGGTTCAAGGTTCGTACAGATGCTTCATAATGAAATTCCAGGACTTTCAAGGACTTTTCAAGCACTAATTTTGTTTTTGTTTTCAAGGATGTCATTCAACCATGTTCTTTATTTCTTCTTTTTAAATTGCAAATTATAAAATAAATAAATAAATAAATAAATAAATAAATAACCACACACAAAAATATGCCGCCTTTTGCAGCCATGCTGGACTAAATTCGCATTTCCCGGGCATTGCTTCATCTTCACCATGACGTCAATATACAGGGGGTCCTAAAGTCTCCATACATAGGGGAAATTAACATTTTTTCAGCAAAAGGTCTTACAAAAGTTTTCACACTTAGTTAATTTTTTTTTTCAGATCGCCTTTGGCAAAAGAACAACGTATTGAAATCATTCTCGTGGATGAATCTGGAAGCTGTCGCAAGGTTGCGAAGGACTTTAACAGGAAACATGGCAAACACATCACACATGACACTGCTGCCAAACTGGGAGCCAAAGTTGGGAGAGACGACTCAATATGTGTTTACAAAGAAATGGCAATCACGTAGAGGATGTTTTGTAAAATAAATAAATTTACGTTTTGCTAAAAAAACCAAAAAAAAAAAACCAACTACATTTCCAATATGTATGGAGACTTTTGCGACCCCCTGTACTCCGGGCGAGAGACAGGAGCACTGTTGTTGCAAAAAACTTTCAATGGAAAGTCGCTAGATAATGTCACACGCTAATTAGCATATTCATTACGTTACTATGTCATATTCGCATTCTGTCTAGTGTCAGCTTTTACATCCGTTTGCTTCTCTCCTACTCTCTGTGCTCACATACTGTATTTTAATACAGCTGTATTCCCAATAAAGCTGTTCTCGTTGACACATTTTTCTGTTTCTGTTGTCAGACAATGGAACGAGTATGAAATACTGACTGAACTGCAAACCATTAAGAGACTACATGTTAACCAGCAGTCACTTCCAAGCCATTTCCAAGCTGCTGCTCTGCTAAAATCCAGATTTTTCTTGTAATCATGACATCATCTGACAAAACCACCATACACATAATTTAAAGACCACAGTTGTGCTGTGATTTTGGCGATATTTACAGTCAAAACGCAGAGAGAAAGTTATAAGCCATGGAATGTCACTCTTACTTTTTCTCTCACACTGAATGTTCTGCTCATCTCTGCCACTCACTTGCACAGAGAGAGGTGTACCTGCGCTGGGAAAGCTGGAACTTGGGCTCGTGGGGCCGTACTGGCCGCTCTCTTCTATGGAAAGTAGCTAAGGTTTGCCCGAAAAGTCATGAAGGGGGTCTGAAAAGTGGACCGGCTTTAAAAATAGCTGTCTTTAAAGTTCTTTAGTGAGTTTGTATTCAATTACTTTTCATAATTCAACACTTTTTAAAGCACCACTAGACAAAAAATGGCTATTTTCAAGGTTTTCCAGTACTTCAAGCACCTTGTACGAACCATGTAGATTCTAAAGTAACATCTGCATGTAAATCTATGGGATAACATCAGTATCAGTATATAGGGTTGGAAACTGTGGTCAAAAGCACACATGCAATGACCGATATTCATGTATCAGTGTGATCTATAAGAAACAACAGAAAAGAAGAGCGAGAGTTCTTTAGGTGACAGAGAATGTCAATTCAGGACGTGAGCAAGAGCATAGTGAGGGATGGAAGTTATAGCAGGGTTGCACTGCATAAATACCTCATTACAAAGACAAATGCACATCTGAAGGTGCGAGTTCAGTGGTGCAAAAACCTAAGGCACTGTTCTACAGAGATGTGGGGGTGATACAGCCAGATGAGTCATCCTTATTCAACCATATTCCCGACAAGTGGGCGACGAGTAGCTTACACCAAGAGAATGGTACTGATGGGGGTCTGATGGCTCTGTTTTTAAGACAATTTATGTTGTTTTTCCATTTATTTTGTCACCTGTCTGAGGCTTTCTAATTTGCAAAGATACTGAAAGTAATGTACATTCCAGTTTAAAGTCACAGACAAAGACCCAATTTTACCTATACATATTTAATATTATTTACTTTTAACAGACAAGCATGCAGGAGACTTGGAACTGAATAGGCAATGAGCCATTCATTTGATACGTACATATTTTTGGAAAGGAGTACACAACTTAGGAATGCGTCTTCCCGAGCTTTTAAAGGGCACTGCATTAAACAAAAGTGTACAATTCGTCCTAAACAGTATATAGGATCTGAATGACTGTTTTACTCTTTTTAATGTTTTTAAAGATTATCTAACAGTGAAATTGATGATGTAAAAAAATATGAGTATTTATGGCTCGACAGTTCCAGGCCTATGCGGACTGGATTTATAGGACAGATAGTACTAAGTGCAGACCCTGTTGCCTTGTGTGTCTCCGCAGTAGAACTGCTCAGCCTTGGTCTTGCCCTGCACTACCGGGTTCACTGCCTCCAGGTGAGATGGGTTGGCCACCAGCGACAGGGTGATGTTGCGATCAGTCACGCGGTTTATCCGTCTGTGATACAGCCCCAAATGATACTTCACATCGCCTGATCCCTGACAGGCAGACGATGAAAGGGAAACAAAAAGAACACAGAATGGAATGTTGACAATGTTCTAAATCCTGTTTAGATTGCCAAAGGCTAAGCATGACACAAAAGAAATGCGCAAAACCACATGTGCTACAGACATAAAACAAAAAGCCATTCTGCGGCACTCCCGCCCTCTACTCAGGCAAGAGAGATGAGCTCGAGCCACCTAATTGTGGCATTACAGCGCTTAGATTTTGTGTTAATTTGCATACTATGCAAAACGTACTTTTGGGAACTTGTCCTAGGATTTTTGTCCCAGATTCATAATGTTGGTGTTAACTGGCTCAGGAGAGTTTCTCCTTTAATAATTATCAAAAAGAGGTTGAGATTTATGAACAATATGACCACCACCTGCCAAGCAATATAATAGAGCAGCGTCCTGAGGAGGTCCGCTGAGTTTTGGGTGTGGTCAAGTTCAAGTGCATGTTTTTCTACATACACTACCAATCAGAAGTTTAGAAACATTTGACTGAATTGTTGCTCATGATCTTAAAAATCGTTTTGAAATCGGTGTTGTAGACAAAATATAATTGTGCCAACATATTTGTGTTATCGCAGAGTTTTAATGACTTTATTATTATTCTAAAATGTGGGGGAAAAAACCAAAAAAAAAACCAAAACTGTGTCTAAACTTTTGAAAGGTAGTGTATACATAGTCCGTTTGAGTTGAAATGCTCTTACAACCAACTAGGAACAAGCTAGGAACCACCTGCGATACCACAGCAACCTCCTGACCATGTCCCATCAACCCCCCGACAACAGGGAATTGCGTTGTCTGTTAAATTACTCTGGAATTTTGTTCATGAAATGCACTTTTCTAGTTTTTGCCCACCATTGTATGTAAAAAAAAGTGTCACTTTCACAAATACATATATCTAATCTGCGTATAATAATATAATGAGTCTTTATTGATAACATATACATTACACCACAGTGAAATTCTTTTCTTCGCATACCCCAGCATGTTAGGAGGTTGGAGTCAGAGCGCAGGGTCAGCCATGATGCAGCGACCCTGGAGCAGAGAGGGTTAAGGGCCTTGCTCAAGGGCCCGATTTCTAACTAATATCTAACTAATCTAAAGCTAACTGAAAATCAGCTTGGATATTTCACTGTTATGAGCAGTCATGACTAGTGTGATGAAAGACTTGTAATAAAATAAACAAACAAATAAACAAATAAATAAATAAATAAAGCCAACCTCATCAGCAGCCTCGAGCTTGGAATCAAACTGACAAAAGATCTGCTCCAGCTCTTTACGGATGACGTTGGCCAGTACATTCAAGCGTCCTCTGTTAGGAAGGGAATATGGAATTGAAACACGCTTGATGCATGCAACCTTACTACACACTCTTACCCAAGCTTGTGCCATGACTACAATGTGGCAAACATTCAAACTAAACAGACTGTGAGGAAGGAATCTGAGGAGTGGCTGAGGTACCTGTGGGGCATGCCCAAAATCACATTCTCTACACCTTTGTCACTCGACTTGTCGATGATCGTCTTGAGGGCAGGGATGAGTGCTTCACATCCCTCCAGTCCGAAGCGCTTCTCTGAGGACCACTTCCTCTGCAGGAACTCTTCAAATCTGTTCGAAGCAGAGAAAACCCTCCATAACATCATAGTATGATTCACAGCAGGGGTATTCAACTAAAATGTGTAAATTTGATTAAAAATTTTTTTTTAAAAAATCCCCACAACTTACCATTTTTTTGAAAAACCATATCCTTTGCAAACGGAACCACAAAAAACTAATTTCAAATCAGCTAAAAAGGACAACGTAAAATTTTGCCCACCTAGTAGAGCGGATCATGCGGGCTAGAAGATTACGTTTCTCCTCTGGAGTGAACTGCATCGTGCCAGGTTTCTCAAACTTCTCCCGGATCCACTGGCACTGCTCTAAATCGTTGATGAACATAAACTCCACTCCGATGTGCTGACAGTACGCCATCTGCAAGCAGGGGGCAGTATTTACACATCACTACATTCTTCCACAGCAAAACCCAATCTGTTCATAACCCTACAAGAACAACACAATGTTTCAGGGATAGTTCAATATGAATGATAACTTTCAAGATTTATATTTAAGTAAGAATTAAAACACGACAAGGAGTGCTATTGTAATTGTAATGTAATACAAGTGGATAATGTTCCAATAACAGCGTTTTTTCTTATTATTCTTAACAGTGTTTATTTATTAAAACACAACATGAACTTTGTAGACAAGTTTTATAGTTACATTTGATGATGTGGAACATCTGTGAAATAAGTTCATTCCTGTTATCACATGTTATAGCAGCTATAAATCACACTCTGTTGTTTTCCAGGGTCGGAAAACTTTACAGTTATGTACCCATTACTGTTTCACTGGGGCCTTCTTCCATAAACACTAAACAAACATCTCCTCAATAAAAACGTCATCACACAACTGATTACACGCTTATATAACCCTGCTTATGTGGGGTGCCCACAATGCAAGTCCTGCGTAAGCTGTTACTATAGAAACCTTGTGGCCAGAACTACTGTACAAGCTGCCGTTATGGAAACTTAATCAACATCTTCTGACCACTGAGAACTGACCAACAGTGCAGGGGTATAAATGTTTATTACTATTCAGTCGCTATATATGTATGCACTGCTTTTCAGTCAAGCAGTGTTTTCTAATTTCCTTTATATAGCCAAAACTGAATAAGATCTGCACTGTACAATTGTTAAAAAATCCCTGTACAGACTCTATAATATCGATTTTTTTTTTAAGTGAAATATGCTGCATGTATCTTCCTTTAATTTTACGTCAACATTGTCTGTGTGAACTAAAAATTTAGACCCAACAACAAGAGATAAAGGGTCAAACACAGCAAGGCAGCAGGTGTACCTCTAAGCGGCGGATGATCTCCCGGAGTGGCAGTGCGCTTTCACTGCCCCCGATGAAGGTGGTGGTGGGAAGTCGGAACACTGTATCCAGGTCCGAATCGCTCAAACCATAGAAGCCTGAACACACAGATAAGACAGAAAGGACTGAAACGAACCGCCATCGTCAGCCGTGCCAACATACCCAATCCAGAAAGACAGAAGAAAAAAAAAAAAAAAAATGTCAGAGGAGTAACAAAATACCATGTAATTTCAGACACATCGCAAGGAAAGCTGATGCATGCAGAGGATGTGGAAAAGGGGCAAAAGAAAGAGAAAAAGAGATGAGAGGATGAAGTATTTTAATGTTGGTATCTGAACATGAATGCATTTGATTTGTTATTCACTTTTTCAATGATGTGAACCAATAACTGGCTTCGAAGGTTGGCTTACTTTCAAGAAGTTCATCATTACGTTGTACAGTCTAGGTGAAAGGTCAATACCTATTTTAAGCGGATACCTGCTGCACGATTACCAGTTTCAAAACAAGAACGTTCTTTTGTACATAATGTACTCCAAAAGGCCCGTGTTTACTTTGACTGAACATTAATCTTTAAGACCACACTCTATCAGCTATAAAAGATAAACGATTCAAACTATTCATCAAACAGCGCTGGCATTCTATAAAGAAAACAACTTGAGCTCATCAAAACTTGTTTTGTCACGTACATACTGTTCAGTAAACAGAACTTGTCTCTTATGGCACTTATGGGACTATTTGAACTATTAAATTCAAATAGCTCAAATAGCTGTGAGATGACACTTATGTCTAAGTGTGACAAAGATGACAATGGACACACCTTTATGTTAAAAAGACTGGAACACTTTCAGTTTCTTTCCCTGATCTAAAGCCTACATTATTACAGTTATGGAGTAAACTTATTACCGAATGAAGAGACGATTGGAATAATCGAGGCTTGGAGAATGGAAGATAAGCCCCAGATGTAATGCAAGATGTGACTTCTGGGCCTGGTTTAGTTTTATAGGCAATTAATCCACCTACGGATGATTGTTAATTAATGATTCCAGCAACTGCTTCCATTTTTAAATGGCAATAACAAATGTAAGAATCTAACCTGGTGGGGAAGTCAAAAGAAGTAAATAATTATGACCTTATCAACAAAACAACACAGAATATAGAGCCAGGAAAGAAGACTTTTAAACTTCTCTCTAATTATTTTGTCGTCACTTGGACTGGGGTCACTCTAGAGGAAAATTCACGAGGAAAATTCAAAGTATTTAAAGAGACCAGGAAGTATTTATTTAGGCGATGTGACAGCAAAAATGGAAATACAGAAGGCAATTCCAGGAATACTGCAGTGAAAGAGCACAGTGGAAAGGTCTAGAAGGGAAAGAAACAACTAACTAAATGAAATACAAGAAAATGCTACAGGTCCCATGGACAGTTTCCAATGGGTAAATAAACAGGACTATCACACACCACTCTAGGTGTAAAAAAATAAAATAAAATAATTATTTTAAAAAATCCTCTCTGCCAATCTCTTCTAGTCCCCTTTCCCCTACGGACCCTGCACTGAACTTGCCCTGCTCATTGAAAACATCCACGCAAGTCATGCTGTAGCGACATGTCATGCAAGTTTAAAGCAGAGTCAACAAAATCGAGCACAGTGTGGATGAATGTGCAAGCTTATTGGACAAAGTGACATAAATCCCACAAAACTCTCTCTTCACACCCACCCCAAGCATAACCTCACCGAGCTTATGGGAAGATGTGACAATATCCATGGGGATGCACAAATCAAGATCAGCATCCATAATTCCCAAGGGGTCCAGCTGGGCAACATGATGCCCACGTATCTGTAATAGTTCAGGTTTTCAGGAGAGACAGAGACAAAGAGGAGCAACAGCAAGAAATAGAGAGAGACAGAGAGGAGACAATAATCCGAAAGAAAGCGAAACAGTAAAAGCCAAAACAGACAGAAAGGATGAGACGAAGAACAAGGAGAGAAGGGGAAAAGAAAAGCAAAATTAATAGACTGGTCAAGGTCGCTCAGCACAGACACTACACCGCACAAGCGCTTCTCACCGACTTGGTGGAACCCCACTGTAACCGGGGTATCGTCAAAATTAACACAACTGATGCCCAAAGGATCAAGTTTGGCCACGTGGTGACCTCTCACCTGCAAACAAGGAACAGAGCTATCTAAATAATCGAGTGTTTCTTTAGTACTCATTATGGTATGTGAAGTGAATTATATTTCTTGGGATATTATTATCCGGTTACACCAATAAAGTTAAAAAAATTTATTAAACAATTTGCTGTATGGACAGCATCTGATTAGGATGAAGAATAACAAAGTCGGGTAAACATATTTTAATTGAAAGTGAAATAATTATACTGTGACCAATGCCAGATAATAACGTTAAATAGAAAAGAATTTACATTTTCGGTGTTATACAAGTTTATACTAACGCAGACAAAAGTATTCATCTGTATCCACCTATTTGAAAAGGGAAAAACAGTATGATCATAACTGAAGCATAAAATTCTCATCAAGGCTCATTTACTGTTAGGTCAAAGCGTCTCTAGAGTAAATCAAATATTATAGGTACCAAGTACAGTGATGACAATTGCCTACCTGGTACGCACGGATGAGGGATTGCACAGCCAGGTGGTCCTGAACTAGCTTCTCCACATTGGCTTGAGATCCAACCAGTGCCTGAGGTAGCACTGATGTTATCGCCGCAGGAGAAGGGGGACTCTGGTAGGCAGAGCCGGGGGGCGCACCATTATTGGCATTGCGAAAGAAGATGTCCCAAGACTGAGTGACAGACATGAAACAGAAACGCAACTATTAGATTGTGGTATTGCAACAATAAAAACCTTCAAATGAATAAAGGACACATGTGAAGATCAGACTCTCGATAGATCTCTGTTCTTTAACTAAAACAGGGCGCTCATTCACACCTGATTTACATCCTATTGATTGAAAACACCGGACTCTAAGTTCACCTTCAGATCAACTGCTAATCCTAGAGATTCACCTACATCCACCATTCAACCATATGTAATACTGGATCATTTTCCTCAATATAATACTGACCAAATATTATATATGTTTGTCTCATTTCTTTAATTGGGTTCTCTTTGTCTACTTTTAGGACTTATGTGAAAACCCGATGGTGTTTTTTGATCATGTTTATACAGATATATAGAAAAATCTAAAGGGTTCAAAATCATTCAAGCACCACCGTATATGTGGGCCATAGCAATGTACACCGATCATCCATAACATTAAAGGCACAGACAGGTGAAGTGAATAACATTGATTATCTCGTTTCATTGCCACCAGTCAATAGGTGAGATATATTGGGCAGCAAGTGAACAGTCAGTTCTCGAAGTTGACGAGTTGGAAGCAGGAAAAATGGACAAGTGTAAGGATCTGAGCCACTTTGACAGGGGCCAGATTGTGATGGTTAGACGACTGGGTCAGAGCATCTCCAAAACAGCAGGTCTTGTGGGGTGTTCCCGCTATGCAGTCGTTAGTACCTACCAAAGGTGATGCAAAGATGGAACCGGTGAACTGGTGACATGGTCATGGGTACCCAAGGCTCATTAATGCATGTGGGGAGCAAAGGTTCGCCTGTCTGGTACGATCCCACAGAATTGCTGGGAAAGTTAATGTTGGCTATGATAGAAAGGAGTCAGAACACATAGTGCATCACAGCTTGCTGCATATGGGGCTGCGTAGCTACAGACCGGTCAGAGTACCCATGCTCACCCCTGTCCACTGCCGAAAGCACCTACAATGGACTCGCGAGCATCAGAACTGAACCATGGAGCAATGGAAGAAGGTGGCCTGGTCTGATGAATCACGTTTTCTTTTACATCAGTATATGGCCAGGTGAGTGTGCATCGCTTACCTAGGGAAGATATGGCACAAGGATGCACTATGGAAAGAAGACAAGCCGGCGAAGGCAGTGTGATGCTCTGGGAGAGGTTCTGCTGGGAAACTTTGGGTCCTGACATTCATGTGGATGTTACTTTGACACGTACCACCTACCTAAACATTTTCACAGACCATGTACTCTCCTTCATAGCAATGGTATTCCCTAATAGCACTGGTCTCTTTCAGCAGGATAATGCACCCTGACATACTACAAAAATTGTACAGGAATGTTTTGAGGAACATGACAAGGAGTTAAAGGTATTGGCCTGGCATCCACATTCCCCAGATCTCAATCCGATCGAGCATCTGTGGGATGTACTGGACAAACAAGTCCTATCCGTGAAGGCCCCACCTCGCAACTTACAGGACTTAGGATCTGCTGCTAATGTCTTGGTGCCAGATACCACAGCACACCTTCAGAGGCATTGTGGAGTCCATGCCTCGACAAGCCAGAGCTGTTTTGCTGGCACAATATGGACCTACACAATATTAGGCAGGTAGGTTTAATGTTATGGCTGATCAGTTTAATTGAATATAATAAGCATTTTATTGAAAAGTGTACCACATTTAGGCCTTATAACACATTTCTTGACACAGGCTTACCTTATGTACACTCCTGGGGTTATCCAGCCATGCATAATACATCTCCTCCAAGTAGTTGGAACTCGTGCCATTGAGGAAGGGCTCAGCAACAACAGGCGCTGTGTAGCACCTGTTTGTCTGAAACGTCCTTAGTGCACAAGCCGCTGACCTCTCCTGCAGAACTTTCTGAGTGTTCTGTGCGGCTGTGAGTGGCCGAAACCGGGCGGCACAAGTCCTTAAGCGATGCATTGCAGTCTTTAAAGCAGCTCGCCGCTCGTTCACCACTCCAAACCGGCAGCCTCAAGAAACTCCTTAGTGAAAATAAGTGTCAGATGCACAACTCACAGGATGTAGATAGTTATTAGTGCTATCCTCCTCTTCGAGTCTGTCTTCTCGTCTCGGCAGATCCACAAACTGAGATGGCAAAAACCAGTCAAAGTTTTAGCCATCAAATGGGTACGACAACATTCCTGTCGGTGTTTAGCATGTCGTTATAATAATAGTAACAACAACAACAATAATCTTTCTAGCACTAATAGTGCACCCAATTATGTAATATCTTATATATAGCATAGATTTATTCTTATTCTTTTCTCAGTACCGAATTTTCTGTCAGTGGTAAGTACGTAGAGTAGTATACAGTAGAATACACCGCTAGAAAATGAACCACTAACTTGAATATTCATCCAAAAGTGTTAAATTGAACATCATATGGCAATCAAATTATATTATCTGAGAATGTTACACCAAACATTTACATGTATGGTAAAGTCACAAGATGTAATTTCATTTTGGAGTACAGTATTCCATGTCAAGACACAACAACTGTCTGGGAATGATGCAAGATTAAGGGCAATTTATTATATAAGTTACTATTATTATTATTATTATTATTATTATTATTATTATTATTAGTCGTAGCAGTAGTAATTACGTTGTTGTTCTGGTTTGTGGTGCTCTTTGTCATCCACGACTGATTTCTGTACATTCCATGCCATATGTACTTTCCCGCTTATATTAGTTCATGTGTACATTATCTGTTCAGTATGTGTTTGTTCATTGCTAGAACATTCAGCACTCAGCAGTCCTCTTATCACACCTCCTGCACCACTTTAAAAAAAAAAAAAGAAAAAAGGCCAGACTGACTGGCCCACCACAACTCTTTTTTCACAAAATTTTTCAATTTCACTTTGGTGATTGTCAACACAATGTTCTAGCTTAAGAAGTTACTCTAATGGTCATAAAAATTAAATATGTTGCTATGTCATTAATAGTTGGATTATATTTATGTAATAAAAATGTGCTGCAATTATATTGGCGAAAATGTTCCTAAACAAGAAAGGCTGCCTAGTTGCAAAAAGATCCCTCAACCTACACATGCAGTGTACTATAAAGCCACGTAATTAATTAAAGTAGTTTTCTAAATAACTAATGAGGACTCAGCCTGGTTCTTCTTTGCTTCTCATTGATGAAGGGCTTTTTTTCCTAGCTTTGCATGGCTTCAGCCCTGCCCCTAGGAAGCTGTTTCGCACAGTGCTCGCCATGCATTTCACCCCAGCTGCCATTCGCAATTCTTTTTGTAGGTCACTTGATGTGATCCTACGGTTGTTGAGTGACATTCGAATGAGTTGGCGGCTATCCTGGTCAGTGGGGAGTTGTTTTCGCCCTCTGTAGCTCTCTTGTCCCCGCCGTCTTTGAAATGTTAAGGATGTAAGCAACCCGACGTTCACTGTATCCCTCTTCCAGTAAAGCCAGAATTGAACCCTTCTTTTCTTCACTCAAAACTTTCTATTTCAACTCTTTTGGCATAGCCCAGAGGTGTCCAATCTTATCCGGAAAGGGCCGGTGTGGGTGCAGGTTTTCATTCCAACCAATCAGGAGCCACACCTGATTCCACCTGTTTAATCAGTTGATCTTGGCTTTCAATACACTCAGGTGTGGCTTCTGATTGGTTGGAATGAAACCCTGCACCCACACCAGCCCTTTCCGGATAAGATTGGACCACCTTGGCATAGCCAACAGTTTTTTTTTTATTCCAATTACTTTTGAGGTACTACTAGCACTGTCTTTGCCATCCATCTGGTCCTACTGCAAGAGTATAGTGAGGACCACAGCAGTGGTTTTTATATTTTTCCTCATTAAATAAGATTTGGTTCAGGTGATCACCTAATCAACACTTCATTCAGTAGAATGAGGTGTGCCTGTGTTGGAATTCAACAAACACACCTCATTCGGTACAATGGATGAGGACGCACTAAGAACAGCGAGCAACAAACTATCCTGGGCCATCAGGGAGGCAAAGAGCACACACGGCCAGAAAATACAGTCACTTCCTGGACAGCGGCGACACGTAACACATGTGGCAGGGCACTCGGGCCATCAGCAGCTTCAGAACAATATCACAATAGCCTGTGACAGTGATGCCTCATTTCCTGATGGACTTAGCAACTTCTACATTCGGTTTGAGGTCCAGAATGACATGACTGCGAGGAAGACCACAGCTCCTACCAACAACCAGGTACTGTTTCTAGCCACAGCTGATGTAAGGAAAACTCTAAGCAGAGTCAACACACAAAAAGCTGCTGGACATTCCTGCAGAGTGCTCAGAGGATGTGCACACCAGCTGGCAGATGTTCTCAGTGACATGTTCAACACCCCCCTGAGCAGCACCGTTGTTCCAATGTGCTTCAATGCCACCACCATTGTCCCTGTGCTGAAGAAGTCTTCAGTGTCCTGCCTCAATGACTGCCTTGCACCCAATGACTACCTTGCAGTGTCCTGCCTCAATGACTACCGTCCCGTTGCACCCGCACCCATTATCATGAAGTGCTTTGAAAGGCTCGTCCTGAGGCACATCAAGACCCTGCGGTCCCCTCACTGGAGCCCCGCAATTTGCATATTGTCCCAACAAATATGAAATATGCCAATTTTTTAGGCAGACGAGGACCCACACTACAGTGTGGGAACGGGGGAGGAAACTATTTCTGTCAGGGACAGTCCTAGGAAAAGCAGCGAAGCCCGCAGGTGTTTAGTGAAAAAGCTACCTAAGGCTGTGTTCACATGTAACATCTTTTTTTTTTTTCCTTTTTAAGCAGTCAGCAACTGTTTTACAGAATAATCCTATGGAGTACTCAGTACACCCTGAGCTTCTTTTGGGATGCACTCAACTGCATTTTGGAACTTTTTCTTTTATATGAAAAAAACATTTTGACTAGCGGTTCTCATCAGAAAAAGACTTAACGAGTGAATTCAGTCTAACTTTGTTTAGCTACCAAGCCACATTAGATACTAACGTTAGTTCAGTCGAGTTATATTTATCTAATGTCAACTAGCTAGCTTTGCTGGCTAACGCAACTTAATTCAGTTCATGAATATTTATGTAGTTAGCTAGGTTTGCAATCTCTTTAGTTGTATTATAACATTACAGCTAATCCGAGCCGATGCTTGTAACTACTATCTCGAGGTGACAGTACAGAAATATCCAAGCAGCTGTTTGATTAGCTTGACGATGAGCATCTGCTCTAGACCGATCACATAAACGTTCGTCCAAACAATGATTGCTCATTACTGTTGCCAGTTCACCTTTCCGTTTGAGAACAAGCCACCTCTCCAGTTTTTTTTCAGTGCATAGAACACCATTGTTTTTACGTTCATTCTGATATGTCATCTAAATGCCTTTTTACTTCCGTTCAACTTAGGTGCTCCACTTTCTGTGGTAAGGAAAACCCTGCCTTGGTGTTCACCTGGCGTAGAACCTCATCCGGTCCCTCAACACAAGCTCCAGAACCAAGAAAGCTCAGCAGCACCTCTACTTTCTGAGAAGGCTGAGAAAAGCCCATCCACCCCCACCCCCCCATCCTCACCACATTCTAATGAGGGACACAAACTCTTCAACCTCCTGGCATCTGGCAAAAGGTACCAAAGCATTCAGGCCCTCACGTCCAGACTGTTTAACAGTTTCTTCCCCCAAGCTATCACTCATACTCGGCTGAACCCCATCCCACTCCCCTTGCAATTTTTGCACATTCCTGTATTGGCGAACTGCATTTTTACTGCTACTATGTATATTTATAAATAATATTGTACTTAAATTCTTGTCACTACTATACTCTCTGTCTGGCTGCTATCAAAATAACTGCTGTTATATAACCATATTATATAAATATACTGCTCTATAACTGTCCATATATGGTATAAGCTTATCCACTGAATACTATGTCACTATGTCATATCATGTTATGTTTATATTACGGATGTGACAGTGAGGACATTTTCCCACCGGTTAATCGACATGGGACAACACCGGTAACACCGGTATCACCAGGGAGGGGGTTCCCCTCACGCTTATGAATGCCTGTGCAGCAGTTTGCATTTCACTTTTGCTTTTGAATTAGCAGCAATTCTGGGGCAGCAATTGCTTGAGTGCTGGGTTCATTATTATTCTTAATGAAAAACACAACAACTACAAAACAGTGCAATGACAAACCCGCTTATATTAAACATAGAACTTTTTAAACCAAATCTTCCACCATTGTCCTGTCAGTCAGCTCGCCTCACTCTCGTCACGAGATAAATGAAATCTGACACCTGCTGATCTGTGCTGCGACTCGGACTCGTTTGGCTCATGCTGAATTGTGCAGACGTGTTCAGTTTTTAATTATAGCGCCCGTCCTCTAACTGATCCAAATTATTTTTATTACCATAAAAAGGCAAAATGACAGTGGGGGCAGTGCTGCCGTGGGCAAGTGACGTAATCGGTATGTAGCCTCAACACCGGTAACACCGGCTATCGCAGCAAGCCTAGTTTAATTACATTCACAGCATTTTTATTATATTGTTATTCTTTTGCATTACCTGCTATAGCCGACACTTGCACACTAGAACTGTGTACCTGTCGGCACTACACTTTCACGTAATGTGCCTACTGTCCTGTTTTAGTAGTTACTGTACTGTCTTGTGCTGCTCGGACACTTTGCACATGCACTTTATGTTAAAAAAAATAATAATTGAAAAATGTAGGTTTTATTTAGTTCTGTGTAGTTTCCTGTAGTCCTGTGATATTTTTATGCATCACCATGGTCCTGGAGGACCGTTGTTTTGTTTCACTGTGTACTGTATCAGCTGTACACAACTGAACTGACAATACAGCCATTTGAATTGATTTAACATTATTGAAGGAGTCTCCAGTATAAGCACTTTGTAACAGTCAGGATGTTTACAGCCACAGGAAAGTTTTCAGGACAGAGGAGTTTGAGCATTCTAGTTACGTTCTAGGGAACGAGTGTTTAAACCTGCTATAGTGCAAGTGATGACAGGAACCGACTCGTCTCGCTGATGTTCCACAACATTAATTGTAACTACGAACAGTTAAAAAACATGACGTGTCGTTCATTAATAAATTAAAAACTGTAATCATTGGTAAACTGCAGTGAAATAAAAAAACGATAAAACGCTTTGGGATGTACCCACACCACCCGTCTTTCACTCTTTTCCTGTAACAGTCTGTGCCCTACTGTTTAATTCCTCCTTACTTACTTTCCTTTCTTTATGTAAATCGTTATGATATACAAATGACCAAGTCGAGGCAATGAACATGCAAATGAGTCGTGACGTCACCTGGCTACTCAAGGCGCCTTTTTGATCACGTATTAGCTACTTTCCCCTGAAAAGAGTTGGCAACACTGCAGCCGTGCTAGCTAACAGGACAAACCAAGCGCTTATTCAGCTCATTTTCTAACTTGTGAGGTAGCGACTGTTTCTGTGAAAATGTTCTGTTATTCACTTGCGCTAGCTAAAAGCTAGGCTATTGGCCATTTACTGTAACTAGGGAGCACTGCACTTATTCTCCTGTGACTAAGCTTTCGGTTGATAACGCAGTCAGTCACTTAGATAGATACAACAGTAGATATTAGGGATTGTTGAGGTAGTTCATGACCAATACAAAAAAAGCAGCAAAGGACAAAAGAACTAGCTAATTAGACAAACCGCAGCATGTTATCCTGCTGATAAAAACCGCTTACAGCAGCACAATTCATCCAACATGACCATGAGACCAGCTGCACCAAATTCACACACGGCTAAGTTTAAAAAGAAAAATTTGTATTGTATCTAACGACGCTAAGGTAGCTAACTGTTATCTATTAGATATGCAGAAAACTAATGAATCACCTCAGAGCGTTGACGCTCAATACATGCGCCGATAAAATGAATTGAAATTTTACCTTCAGTTCGCCGAGAACGAGATGGAGAATCCTCACAACAAAACTGACAGCTCAATTAAAACATAAATAAACCATAAATGGTTTAATATTCGGTGTCAGAGCCAGCCCAACACCAGCACCATCACTGACGTGTGTGTGTGTATGTGCGCTCCAAGTTTCAAACAAACAGGGAGCTCGCGGGATTGCGTCATTGGGGGATGAAGCGTCATGAGCGGAGGTTCAGCCCATAAAACATGTATCAACGTTTCAGTAGCTAAATGGGTGGGACTTTAGCTCCAAATGGGTGGGACTTTAGTTCCAAGTGGGCTGTACAAACCTCCAGAAGACTTTGATTGGTTACTGTAGTGTCTGTCATGTAAATTAAGTTGTTGGTTTTTTTTTTTCTTTTCCAGAGGCAATATGGCGGCTTGACTGAGTTAAATGGGTAAACTTGCAGTTTTTCAATTTTAAACATTGACGTACTGAATTCCCAGATTATGTAGAATCAACAAAAGGAAGTGTATTTTATTTGTTAAATGACTTTTAAAAATCCGTTTTATAATGTGCTTTCTGTGTATCCACCAGGTTACGCTGGTAAGCTCTAGGACATTTACACCAAAGCATTTTACCCAGGATTGTGCAGTTTGTCATACATGCAATCCAACTGTGTTAATGAGTAATGTCATTGTATATGCAGAGAAAATGCACGACACCTTTTATCACTATGGACTGTAAATATATGTAAAATGTTGTTTTTATTTCTGAGTAACTTGTACATATTTTGTAGTAGATTTTGTTGTGAAGGAATACACCTAAAAACAAAATCATTGAGCAATAAAATAATAATGTTACACATTCACCTCATTGAATACAGTTATATCTCGTTTAAGTTTCCATCTTGATACTGTTGAATTTTAAAATGCATATTTAATATTAGACAATTATTATATAAACTTCAGTCTTCAAATAGAGTGGCATTGGACATGCATACAATATCACTTCTGGATTTTCGCTTAAATTCCGCCCATTTCTGAAATCTCGCCTACTTGTGGGGTAAGTACCTCCCACTTGGAGGTAAGTACCACCCACTTGGAGGTCTCCGGGCTTTTCTGCCACCTAGTAAGAATGTAAATGTTATATCTTCTAGAAAGGAATTTAAAAAGTTGTAAAAAGATGTATTTAACTCACACAAAATACATGCAAAAATTATTTTCTTCTGGGTTAGCAGTGGTTTTCACCTCGCCACTCTTCCATGGATGCCATTTTTGCCCAGTGTCTTTACGATAGTGGAGTCATGAAAAGTGACCTTTATTGATGCAAGAGAGGCCTGTAGGTTCTTTGATGTTGTCCTCGGGTCTTTTATGACTTGCTGGATGAGTAGTTGCTGTGCTCTTGGAGGAATTTTGGAAGGTCGGCCACCTCTGGGAAGGTTCACTACTGTGCCGATTTTTTTCCAGTTGGAGATAATGGCTCTCACTGTGGTCCTTTGGAGTCCCAGAGCCTTTGAAATAAATTTTTTAAACCCTTCACAGACTGATTTATTTCAATCAACTTCTTCCTCATCATTTCTGGAAGTTCTTTCAGTTTTGGCATAGTGTGTTATTTGGTAAGACCATTTAACCAACTTCATGTTGTTCAGTAAATAACTATCATTTAAAAACTGTATTTTGTGTTTACTCAGGTTGCCTTTGTTTTATGTTAGATGTTGTTTTAATTTCTGAAACAATTTAGTATGAGATGTACACAAAAACAGAAGAAATCAGGACAATTTTTTTTTCACAGCACTGTAGATGTAAGAATGGATTCCAGTAAATATTAGCAAATTCTGGAAGCAACTGTGACATATTCAATCATGAAACTGAAGCTGAAAAGAGATTGGCTTGTACAACAGGACAATGATCCAAAACATACCTCAAAATCAATCATGAAGTACACTATATAGCCAAAAGTGTGTGCACATCTCACTATCACACCTGTATGTGCTTGTTGAACATCCAGTTCCAAAATCATGGCTGTTAATATGGAGTTGGCTGTTATAACAACCTTCGCTCTTCTTTGAACGTGTTCCACTAAATTTTGGAATGTGACACATTGTGATTTTGGGATTTGAGCCCATTCAGCTACAAAAGGATCAGTGAGGTCAGGCACTAATGTCGGGCTAGAAGGCCGTTTGCTCAGTTGATGTTCTAATTGATCCCAATGATGTTCAATGCAGGTGAGGTCAGGGCTCTGTGTGGGCCACTCAAATTCTTACACACCAAGAAGTGTTCTGCAAGGAAAGTTCAAACAAGAATGGAAAGCCTCCTAACTGGCTAAACGTTTGTAAGCTGTGATATCTGCCAAAGGGAATGTTACTAAATACTGACTTAGTAGGGTGTTCAAACTTTTGCACAATTCCCTTTTGCCCAATTTTTAAAAATCTATTTTTCATCAAATATAAAATAATCTGTTCAGGGCTGCCTCAACATTTGCATACAACTGTCTAACTGATTATTTAATACTGTTATATAATAGTACACTATTATGACTCAGCATTTTAATGTAAAATCTGTATTTGACTCATTCCATCATCACAGATACTGGATTTAAAAAAACACAAAAGAACCATTTACAAACTGCTGACTGATGTGATCAGGGCACGCAAACAATCTTAAAGAGTCTTGTTAAACAAAAGTACTAAGATAATAATGTGTTTCTACACTGGATCTGTGGAGATAGCGGTCAGCTGCTCTCCGGATAGCACAGTTTGTCCTTAAAATTTATCCTGTATGCAATGTTTACATTATTTACAGCCGTGTCATTCAGACAACTGCTCACTTTGGGTTATTACCTAATGTGGCACAGTAGGGCACAAATGTTTTTTGTGAAAAGGATAGCTGTGGGGAAAAAAAGCCTTACTCTTGGTGACAATATTCTTTTTTTTTTTTTTATTGGTAACATATTGATAACATCTTAACACATTTCCTTTAAGTTATATGGGAGAGAGAGAAAACACTGGAAGAACAGATAAGAAGAATCAAGAGAAACATGGGACTCATAGTAAACTAATTTTCTAATAATCATATAAATTTCACATAATCTCAATTTTACATTAGAGATTTTATATATATATATATATATATATATATATATATATATATATATATATATATATAATCCTCCAAAAATGAGACCTCAATGATACATTTTTGAAGGCTCAGTGTTGTACGAATATTTTTTTTTTAAACAAACAAAAAAACAAAAGAAAACAACAACTGACTATAACCAAAAGAGGGAAATTCTGGAATTAACACTACAAATAGTTATTGGCTTGATGTTGTAAGAGCAGCAAGGTAGCACTGTATGTGAAACACAGAACTGATTCACTTCTGGTTCATTCACCCTCCACACACACACACACACACACACACACACACACACACACACACACACACACACACACACACAGAGACACACACACAGACACACACACACACACACACACAGACACACACACAGACACACACACACACACAGACACACACAGACACACACACACAGACACACACACACACACACACACACACACACACACACACACACACCCTGTTTTAGGCCATGAGGTTATATCATTCATTCCTTAACAGACTCATTCCTTAACGCTGCTTTATCTAAAATTAGTTGCCTGTTTCAGGAGGTGAAATTGCAAGATCTGCAAATACCAAAAGTCGTATTTTTGCTTAGCTGGTGAATTTCTTACGGTCTATTGCAATATGTACAGATATTGGTGGATGGGGCGAATGATTTCATACTGCCACCAGTGGGGAAATTCTCAGATAGGCATTGCATGTGCTCGGGGTGGAAAATACTTGAGTAATTGTACTCTGTTACTATACTCAATAAGTAATATTATTATTGTGGCATATTTATACTTTACCTGAGTGTTACTGAAATGGAATACTTGTTCTCATAATTAATTACAATTCTAAGAAAAACCTTACTTTTTACTACTTTGGTCTTATTTAGACCTTGCAGTTCTCTTCTTCTCTCATCTAGCCATTGAGTATATGCTAAACATGGATAGAATGGATACAGTTTAGCAATCATTTCAATTTAAGGCATCTAGTCAAGTTCAGCAACGTAAAAACTATCCACGATCGTGCTAATTTGTCATCTGCGCTGAGCTTCTCATGTTACACAATCAGTGTGTGTCTGAATATGGGTAAGAGACCAGACTGCAGTGTTGAACTACAATGGATGAACCCCCCACACACCCCCTAGCCCTGGCTCAGTAAAATGTTTCAATATGCTGGAGAAAAAGACTAGTTAGTATACAAAAGAGACGTCTCCTTTGCGTCCCTAGAAGGCATGAAAGCATGTTGAGATAAGTTTAGCTAATTTGCGATCCTTAACTGCCTATATTTGACTAAGGTAGCCATGTTTGACTAGCATCAATTCCAGTAGCTAACATAATTGGCTACTGGAATTCAAATTCTAGCTAAAGGTCAATGTTGGTTATGTACATGATATTTTACTTCAGATTAATTCTTTAGCAAACTACATAGCATTAGTCATGCACATGATCAGCAAACTTACAGAAACTGAATGATGTTTTCAGGCAAAATGGCATAGTTGCTTATAACAATTATAAATAAATAATAGAAGTTAGTTTTCATATGAAAACATGACATTACTTATTTCATCGGTTAAAAACATTTAAGTTTAACTTTTTATTACTTAAGTACATTTCAATTTTAGAAAAGTTTTTTTTTTTTTTTTTTTTTTTTTTTTAAACTTTTACTTGAGTACATTTTAGGATGCATACATCTTCACTTAAGTATAATTTCTCAGTACGTTTTCCACCCCTGGATTTAATCCATGCTGAATTCTTCCCAGGTCCACCACCAGAGACGCTAACATTATGCCAACTAACATGAAGAGGTTCAGATATTGAAAAAGTGTATCTGAAACACTCATTTCAAAGCTACCTCATGGCACATTTCAATTAGGATTGCCCAACACTGCTCAGACAACACCGAAACCCTGTACAAAAGCATGCCATACAATCATCATGACACGGTTTACTGTGATAGTCAGAATTTATCATAATCATCTTCTAGAGACAAAAATGGTCATATACACTTACAAAACTCTGAAAATCGGTAGCGGTAGCATAATTCACCAGCATTCAGTAGAAAAGAAACCAAGAATCAAATGAAAAATAAAATTCACCAAAAAATGCTGCCAAAATTCATGCAAGTTAATGGCCACCTAGATTATGTTAGCACTACATAGCTGTTTTACAAGATATCTATTTCGCTAATATTAAACTCCGTTATAGATCTCAAGGATTCCTTGCAATACTAAACACGCAGAAAGAAAGGAAAGAACAACACTACACTAGAGTATGCTGACATGCTGCTTTGATTGCTTCAAAAAAAGTTCTCACACGGTTCACCATTCACAAAGAGGTCTTCTCTGAAGTGATGTGTGGGGTTCAGAAACGTACTACAAAACCCTATTCACATTTCAGAACAAAATGTAAAAGAATTAGAGAAATAAATTGAAATAAAATCATAAAAAGAAATAAAATCAGCAGTCTTCCAGTGAATTCCAGTCTTGAGAATGAAGTGCTCCTCAGACAGTGAGATACCTTTACAAAAAAAGGCTATTTAAACTTAATTAACAGCATTTAAAAAAAAATCAGTCTCATGCACACATACACACACTTGTGTATCCCTGATACCCATGCAGTGGCTTTTTCCCATTCTTTTCATAATCTAGGAGAAATCAAATGGTGATTCTTTACTGCATACTGCAGTTTTATTGCATACTGTGTCTCATATATATGGGGAAAGCCCTTAAGCTTTCCATTCGTTTTGATTAAACTAGGTTCACATTCAAGAGGTCAAAAGAAGACTGTTCATCCCCATATCAGTGAGGAACCCATGAAATATGGCCCCATCACACACTTTCTAAAAAAAAAAAACCTAAAATAAATATTTTTTAAAAAATGCAAAAACAATGTTAATACTCTGTATATAGAGAAATAAAACTAAACAATGAATGACTAGACTTATATAAATATTTCATATACTCTCTTTATCTTAACTGTTAACCTGATGATCTAAATCCATAATGTGCCTTAATAACTCTATCTCTACGAAATCTTCCTTTAGGATTGTCCCATACTGCAGGAAATACCGTGCACACAATTCGTCGCTCTTCTTCCAAATCATTTCAAATCGCATCAATTACTCTAACAGTGCAGTCAGGCTGTGCTTCCATCCTCAATCGCGACCTTAGATTATTATAAACTATTTTAACGGGGGGACTTTTAAAAAAAAACCTCCACAAAACGACTTTCCTGGGAGCGTGCCTCAGCAAACCCATTAAAAACGCATGGGTATCAGTTAAGACATACAGTGTCCAAACGAAAATCACCTAGCTGCATGAAAGTGAGACGGACACGGTTAGCTTCGGTCTGAACGGTGCCATCTTCTTGTTTTATGTATACAGTAGTAAGGAGTCACGCATTTATACCCGCATTTTTCATGCTGCCGAAGTAAACTTCATTTGACTCAAATCGACAAATAAAACCGCCACTAGATAAAATAAAGAATCCTTGCTTCCAGGATAAGTGTTCAAATCGATTTACATCAATAATTTGACTATTTATACATTATGTTTTTGACTAAATAAACAACAGAACAACATCAATACTTTAAAATAGAAGTGGTAATAATAAAAAGTAGTAGCCATTACAACAATCATAATAAAGCTGATATAATACTTCGTTAACATGTGAGCTATTATAGTGAGGAGTGCCTGGGCACACAGGTCATAAGGCCAATGGAGACGAGAGTGAGGCAGGGAGAAGGGGATTGTGGGGGTAACAAGGCATTGAACAGGCTATAACATTGAACCTAGAGTCTGTGCTCACTCTCCTGGACTGATAATAAGTGTTTGTGAGCAGTGGGGTGTTGTGTGTGTGTGTGTGTGTGTGTGTGTTTGTGCACTGGTGCCAATGTTGCGTGTTATGTATTGCAAAGGTTTGGTGTGGAGGGGAAGTGTGGCAGGATGCGACTATCGAAGAGCAGTCCAGTAGGTGGAGACACAGGTATAGGTTTTGCATGCAGGCATGGACAGATGTGACCAGAACTGGAAGGCTGAAAGCTCCTGAGCTCTCCAATGCTGGACTCTTCCTGCCGTCCCCGCTGATCCTCCCTCTCGTTCTTCTCCCCAAGTGTCAAAACACGTCCCGCTGCTGCCATCCCACTCTATAACATACACCCGAATGTCACAGAGCCATTCAAAACACGTTATTGAGGATGGGAACAGCAGGAAAAATGGTTAACTGTAAATGTAGAAGAAATTTGTTAAAAAGATTGCTTTAAGCCTTAATTTGATGTAGTCCATGAATTTAAAAGCTTATGCCACAGCGCTGTTGAATGAATTATTCTATGTTATCGTTTCTATAGTAACATTCACAGGGATTTGTAAGGCAAATGCTGCACATAAAATGTATTGATCTTATTTAAAATAAAAAAAGGCTATTTGTTTATTTGGTGAATTTTTCTCTTTGGACATTTTTATTTAATATTTATGGAAGGAGTCTCTTTGTAACGGTATGTTTTTACGACAAGGAAATGCCTTCAGGACTTTTCTGGTTTCCAGGTAATGACAAGCTAAATTATCTTTTTTTGGTCTTTTTAACTTCAAGAGAGAGACAAAAAAAAGACAGAAGCTGATGAGGAAACAACAGTTTATAGCAGTTAAATCTGTTAAAATGAACTATAAATGGTTAAAAGCAGTATAATACTAAATTGCTCCCAATAGTTGTATGTGGGAGACAAAGTCCTCGTATTACCTTTGAGTTCCAGCTTGAAATTACTCATCAAGTGGAAAGGACCCTTTGAGGCCAAATGGCGAGTTTGGGTGGTCAACTATGAGGTTACGCAAATGGACAGTGCCACGTCAAAAAACTGCTTCAGAAAGAACTGTGTAAAAATGTTAACTGGAGTCATATAGTCACTGAAACTTTGCATTTTGCTTGTACACAAACAGTATGGGTCAATCCTTTGTATGGATTTCTGCAGGGTGAATACACCAGTCCATACAGGATTTTGTGGCGGATTTGTTTTGGCCAAAAATTCTTGATTTTGCTGCTGCTTTTTTTTTTTTAAATGTAAAAAACTAAACAATTTTTTTGTGCTTTTTGCAGAAACTACTTGAATTGACGAAATTGCAATTGCACGACATTGTTTTGTGTCTTTTGCATCAATGTTTGTTGGTAAATGAGACCTTTTTAGCTGTACTCATGTTCGCCACACGTGAATTAAAGAGGACTTCGATTCGGCCGAATGCGTGTTGTGATGATGTCACATGACGCGTCTTGGCCCAAATCTGTGGCAATTCTGAAAACTGATATACATATATCAGTGATATGCACACTGATGAGCATATAAAAAGGTTGGGCTTGGGTTTCCCAGTTGTTGGAAAATGATGTCAAACGAATGTAATGTGACACCACTGAACATTAGCGTTAACTATTTCAGATCTCCTTATCACAATGTGCACTGTCACACCCTTATACTTGATGCACTGAACATACATCAGCAAAGAGCAGGACTGCATACTAACTGGAACTCTGTGTTCTATGTGTCTGTTACCTTCACTGGAGTGGGGCAGCAGGAGCGCCCGAGCAGTGGAAATGCACATTCTGCCATTTGGAGTCACGGCGATGCCACACACGAGTCTCCTCTGACTGGCTGCTGCGCGGCCGGCCCTGGCCATCCACATATTGAGTAAGCCGGATGTAAGCGATGCAGGCGGCATCCTCGCCAATCAGGTGCACATGAGGGTTCAGGATGGTGGTGTGGATGGGCTTACTGTTCTTAGACAGCACTGGAATAGAAGTGCAAGAGTTGTTTGTCATGCCACCATGAATATACGTAGTACATTTTAATGTACAAGCCAACAACAGAAGGATTTACCATCAGGAAAAAAGGTCCTAGTTTGAAAGGCGGAACCAGTACCCATTCACAGTACACTGTTTTTTGCTGGTATAATGCTGGTGTACTGTATTGCCAGAATAGTTGTGCTTTATACTTTTCTCTGTGTAATGCTCAGCACTACCGTACAAGTTCTCTCATGTATGACGGACTATTTCAGGAGGCCTGTAACAAAGACACAGCAAGCAGCTCAAAAAGGAGTGACTGAATTCAGCGGTAACAGCAACATGGTATTGTGCAGGGCTCTCATGGGCATTTGCTGGAGTGGGGCTGGCTGAGCACCAGTGTTTGACTGCCATGGATGAAAGACTCTTGCAACAACTCCCCACAGTCAAGCAACATCCACAAGGCACCACCAAGAGCCCAATTTATACACCAGCATGCTCAAACCCCTTCTAGTTGCTGTCTCCACAGGGAGCAATCAAAAAGATAAGATTGTAAGCAACGTCCTTGTACACATCTACTCCTAGCTGGGTTTTTCCATTGCTCTCTCACTAGCACTGTTAACCAGTTACATTTAGTCAACCAGTACTGGTTGCCACTACCACTTTTACTATGACCTTTAGAAGAAAATTTAAGACTGTCCCAATCTTCAACGCCTTTTTTTTTTTTTTTTTCAGATTTGCCTGCTGGCACAGCTGCTTCTACCTTCCACACTGCTCAATCTATATCCATGGACACATGCTGCCATCTCAACTGATGCCTTCCAGCTGCTGTCTGTCTGACATTCTCCAGTCTGAAAGAACAGTGTTTTACAGCACTGAGCGAAAATGGAGGAATTCCAATTCAGGAGTGCCTGATTCTGATACATCTCTTCTGTTGCTAACACCAAAACCAATTCTTCCACCACATGATCCTTCTCTTCCTTGCTTAACCCCCCTCCTACCCAGAAAATCACTGGCATTGAGACATCCATCAGTCTTCTAGACATGGTGGAACAAACCCACACTCAGAATGTGTGTCGAACTTTGTGCATATTCAATGCATTCTCCCAAGTGTGACGTCCTTACAGTCACTGAAACTTGTACACAATGCCTATGTTTTCTGTCCTCATCCTCCATGACTGTCTGCTTGTCTTTGACACTGTGAAACACCATATCCTTATTTCCACTTGTGCTGATTTGGGAACAAAGAGATGCAATATAACCTGGTTCTTGTACCTACAGGATCAATTCTGATCATTCTTGGACTTGTACAAACTAGCCTTTGTGTCTTGTCTACCTTATGAATTTGCCAGATGCTAGATTTCAGGTTTGTACATTGATCTGGATAACAGAATACACTATATGGCCAAAAGTATGTGGACACCTGACCATAACACCCATACGTAGGCATTTCCCCAAACTGTTGCCACAAAACTGGAAGCAGAGTTGTTTAGAATGTCTTTGTATGCTGCAGAATTAAGATTTCCCTTCACTGGAAGGTGCCCAGACATGTTCTAGCAGGAAAATGCCGCTGTGCACAAAGCGAGATCTGTGAAGACATGGTTTGCCAAGGTTGGTGTGGAAGAATTCAAGTGGCCTGCACAGAGCCCTGACCTCATCTACACTGAATACCTTTGGGATGAATTGGGATGATGGATGTGCACCAGCATCAGTGCCCAACCTTTTGCACTCTTGTGGCTGAATGGGAACATATCCCCATAGCCATGTTCCAAATTCTACTGGAAAGCCTTCTAAGAAGATTGACAGCAGCAAAGGGAAAACACCTCAATATTAATGCCCATGTTTTTGAAATGGGATATTCAATACTCAGGTGTTCACCAACTCTTGGCCATGTAGTGTATGTAAAATGAATGCATGTAAATGTTTACAACATAATGCCTGTTCGCTCAAACTCAAATTACCTTTACTGTTTATCCTTTATCTGACCCCCTGCCTATAACTTGTCAATATAACCACTCACCTGTTTTCAAGTCTGTGTGTTTGTGAAATAACTTAATAAGTAATTTGCGCTATGTCTTATCCAGGTTTTTAGAAAAATATTATAAGTGAATAAAAACGGATGCAGCCTTATTTAGGAAATGTATTAATTGTATTAGTTTTTTTTAGATTGACTATATACTGTCCCATTTTGTGAGTCTTCGGCTAAAAATGTCTGTTAAATAAATTCATTTACAGTCCCCTCTGAAAGTATTGGAACAGCAAAAACAATTCTGTGGTTTCCGCTATACATTGAAGACATTTGGGTTTGAGATCAAAAGATGACTGTGAGATCAGGATTTCAGCTTTCATCTAGATGTGTTTAAACAACTTAGAACATTGCACCTTTTGTTTGAACCCACCCATTTTTTCACGTAATCTAAAATATTGGAACATGTGAACAATAGGTGTTTCTCGTTGCCCAGGTGTGCCGTGTTAGATTGATTGTTTAAAGAATTAATAGCTTTGAATGTCTACTCTTGGTTTGAACCCTAGGTTTCACCTGTGAAGCCTGCATTTGTTGTTAAAAAAGGATAAACCAACATGAAGACCAGAGAGCTGTCTATGGGAGAAAAGCAAGCCACTGTGAAGCTTAGAAAACTGAGAAAATCAATCAGAGCAATTACACAAGCACTGGGCATAGCCAGTACAACAATTTGGAATGTCATGAAAAAGAAAGAAACCACTGGTGTACTAACAACCATACATGGAACAGGTCGGCCAAGGAACACAACAGCAGTTGATGACAGAAACATTGTGAGAGCTTTGAAGAAAAACCCAAAAACAAGATACATCCCCAACAACCACTACAGGGCAGGAGTGACGGTATCACAAGCCACCATTCAAAGAAGACTTCAAGTACAGAAATATAGAGGCCATACCACAAGGTGCAAACTACTCATGAGCAGTAAGAATCGGAAAGCCAGATTGGAATTTGCAAAGAAATACAGAGATGATCCACAAAATTTCTGGAACCAAGATTAACCTCTATGTGATGGAATGGCCAAATCGTGGATAAAGAAAGGATCTGCTCATGATCCAAAACATAGAAGCTCATCTGTCAAGCATGGTGGAAGTAATGGCATGGCTTGGGCTTGCATGACTGCTTCTGGAACAGGCTCACAGATCTTTATCGATGATGTAATTAATGGTAGCAGCAGAATCAATTCAGAAGTCTACAGAAACAATCTGTCTTCCAATTTACACAGAAATGCATCCAAATGAAAGGAACTTCATCATACAGCAAGACAATGACCCACAAAGCATTGCCAACACAACAAAGGACTTCATCAAGGGGAAAACGTGGATAGTTTTACCCAGAACTTAACCCAGTTGAGCATGCATTTCACCTCCTGAAGAGGAGACTGAAGGGAGAAATCTCCCAAAACAAACAACTGAAAGAGACTGCTATAAAAGCCTGGAAAACAACACACACACAAAAATGCAACAGTTTGGTGATGTCAGTGGATCACCAGCTTGATGCAATTATTTCAAGCAAGGGATATGTAACCAAATATTGTGTGTTATTTACTTTAAGACTATCTGTTACTAAACATTTGCTCACCTAAACATTGGGTGGTCTGCCACCAAAGGTGTTGTTTAACACTTGTAGATGTAAATATGAGGAAATTAAATTCTAATCTATCGTCTCAGATTCATCTTTTGATCTCAAACCCAAATGTCTTCAATGTATAGTGAAAACAACAGAATTGGCATTACTCTTCCAGTACGTTCAGAGGGGAATGTAGATGGCAATCCCAAAAACATCTGTGGCTTGAAGTGACAAAGATGCACTAGGTTTTTGATCACAGATAAAGATAAGTTCTTGTTAGTGTACTGGCACTTTTAGATTCTACAATAGTGAGAAAATGAAAGAATGTCTGAGTTGGTCTGAGGTGTCCTTTTCTGGACTCTGGTAAATTCTATACATGGTAAATATGCATAAATTCATAGGACCATGAGCAGGGCAAAATGTGTATTTTATAACTTTGAAGATCATTTTAGCTGACTTACAGTTCTCAAAGTAGAATCGATGGAAGTCCATGCCCTCTACTAGGTTACCCAAGGCCTCGGGTTCAAACGAAGTAAGTCCAGGGTCACAGATCTTCCTGTTAAAAAAAAAAAAACAAGCATAATTTATACATTATTGTTGCCAGTCAACCAGTGGTGATGGCTATTTCTGCACATAGTCACAATATGACTCTATGGAACACTCATACTGTGTTCCATGATCAGGTCTGAGATCAGGACACATTTTCAATAGGTTGTATATATTATTGCAAGCTAATAATAGCACACTAGGACACAGTGACTCACGCGTAGGCCTCAAAGTCCCCATTGTTCACAGCCTCAATTAGCTGCTCTGTGATCTTAATGATCTCCTGTTTGCGTGCTGGACAGGGAACACAAAAACCCAGCACTCAGTCACACAAGACAAATAGTAAACACTCAAATGTTTTTTCTTTCTTTCATACACTGGAAAAAAAATTCAGGAGGCACATCTGGAATACTTATTATGTGCTCAACAGGCTCATAAGCAGTATGGACGTATTTTCAAAGAGAATGTATGTTGGAAATTGTAAACAAAACAAAAAAAAGCCTTTGTACAGTATCTTGGGTATCTTTTCCATAATGGTTTCAGAATATTATATGCAGAGAAACAGTTGCACAGAAACTATTTAAAATATATATATATATATATATATATATATATATATATATATATATATATATATATATATATATATATAAGCTTTGTTTTAATAGGGCAGTAAAATAAAAATGCTTTTGTAAGATTGATCACCAACTACATTTCTTATTCTTATAAAGCTTGGTAGAGGAAACAGTTGCTGCAACCCTTCCAGTGAACAGCCACAGATCAGAAATAGTACATCGTAGACTCGTGCACTCACCTGACTGCATCTCATGCAAAACACTTGATCCAGGCATTCATTCCTTGGCTCATTCCTTCTTCCCCTCATGCCACTATCTTCTACTCATATTTATGCACATACAGTAACCACACATTATGCCTAAAAATGTGTCACTCCAGAACATCTATGGATATTCAAATTCAATCCACAAACCCTGTACTATAATACAAATGCCTCTTTTTTTGTGATAGTCCTCATCAAAGAACACAGTGCATTCTCTCTCTCTCTCCAACCCTTTCTTGTTCTGGGTTTTACTTCCCTTTTTAAGAGTATGAAGCTCCAACAGCTCAGTGTGCTATTCCTGTCTCTTGCTTCCCAGATAAAGCTTAGGCCTTTAGTCCTCCTTCCCTCTCTCTATCTCCCTCCCTCCTTTTGTAATTTCCTGTTCCGCAACAGAGCGCTTAGTGGCCGGGTTTCTTGACAAATCTTACTGTTTCTTCATCTCTAGCTGGCACAGAAGGGCAGGCTGGATGATTTAGCAGCCTTTACTGCAACTCTATTTCATCACTGTCAAAAACCAAAGGTAGCTGAGAACAAATGCACTAACCCAGCATTTAACTCTGCAGCAGGGTTAAATATCACATATAACCACTTCCAGCATTGGGAATACCACTCTAGACATTTAAGAAGGAACTGTGCTCTTATCTAGGAGAGTCCACCAGTTTGGATGGTAACTGAAAAAGCCTGAGTGCAATGAAAAAATGAGACAGAGAGGAGGAGGATTGGGGGAAACTCCAGGTTGGAAGTGTGCAAGGGAGGTATATAAGGCAGTCACAAAACACTGAAGTGGATGGATATGTAGATTTGGACACATACAGTAGGAAAACCAAGAGGGAAAAAAAGGGGAAAAAAAGTATAAAAGGTTGGCTCAGGGTTACTGATCAGAAGGATGTGCATTCAAATCCCAGCTCAGCCAAGATGCCACTGTTAATCAAGTCCCTTAACCCTCAACTGTGCAGCTGTATCCTACCTCAAATGGAAAATGATCTGGATAAAAGCATCATCCAAATTAACAAAATGTAAATAGAATAAGAAGCAAAATATAGCTGTGGAATTCTTAAAAAAAAAACTTTTTTAAGAGGTTGAAGGTTGAATCACTGAGCATGTGCAGAACTTCAAGTCTGAACCTTGCTTGTGAGCAGCAGTGAGCCAAATGGGTGGGCTCTATTCGATCTTTGCATAGGGAGGGTATGGAAGGGTGGGGCCAGACAAGGCTCCTCCCTTCACTTCTGGGCAAGGCTGCAGGTCTGGAGGCTCTGCACACACAGCCCAAGATGTGGGCATGGAGGGAGTGAGTAGGGGACAAGGAAGAAATAAGTCCAGGCTGAAGGGAAAAGGACAGTAGAGATGCCTGGAAAATTTCATCACATGCTGGCCAAGGGATCCTCATGCAGTTAAAAGGGCCAAAACATACGCAACACAAGCACAGTTGGACCATTTTTAGGAGTGTGCAGAAATGGCAAGTAAAATGGAAGAGCTCTTAATGTGGCTAACCTTCTGGCCTGCTGGCAGAGTTAGAATATAGCACAAGTGTTCCTCCAACATTATGACTCAGTGGAAAACTCTAATCTAGCCCTCATTAAAGTATTCAGGAGCCTGATACTCCTCAAGCTAAAGTGTTATTACACGCTAAGCTGCCTAAGATTACCTAGATCCATCACAGCAAATCTGATCCAGTGACATTTCAGAGTAGGGTGACATGATCAAAACGTCCAAAAATACACTATTTCTGAAGTTCAGAAAGGTCTTGTTACTTTTCACAATCCAAAAAACGTGACTGTAGGAGTAGCAAGTCTACACACCAAGCCAAACTGAGCTGACTGGTGGAAATGCACTGGAACTTACAGAAAACAGCAGGGCCTGGAGATGACTGTCTGCGCTCTGAGACAGCCTTAAGTGAGCTGCTGTCTATGCTTTTTCCTATTGAGTGGCAGGGAATAAAGTGGGGAGAGACAGAAAAAAGACAGCACTGATAAAAGATGACCCTGGAGTACAGTCTAATTGGGGATGGAGATGGGATTCAGACATTTAACAAAAATGACAGCAGTCTAGTTTGAGTTCACGCAAGTCATGCCACAGAAATGCTGATCTACATGAACAACCCCATTCTACTTTTTCTGATTGCTAAACACATATGTACTTGAATATTTACCTATCTTTATTCAGGTTTAAACCCAAAATGGGTGTGGCCTACACAAGAAGGTTTAAAAATAAATAAATAAATAAATAAATAAGAACCATGCCACTATGCCCCTGGAAACACTAGAACAAGGTTTTTTTTTCTTCCATACATGGTAGCACTATCAGCACAATGTGGGAATTCTGGCTCTGACAGTTCGTCAACCTCAGCTACATCACTTAAGTTCATAATTGTTCTCAACCAGTGAGCGTTTTTAATTCACACTCGCACAGTTATGCCTGAAATATATATAGACAAATTTAGTTGGTTCTAAATTTATAACATATAAGCCATTATTAGCCTAATTTAAACCACTATGTCCCTGACCAGGCAGTTACTAAGGATGAATGAGTGAAAGCTGTAACTGCATCGCACCGCGCCACACGTACATATTAATGTATGTGGTCTTTCTTTGTACCACGAGCTTCATATCGGACAGCTCGCTCATGCCAAAGACGAAAGTTAAAACTCCTGCTTGCATTACTTTTTCATGGGATCCCAATCCTGATGCACACCTCTTGTCTCAATCAGATCCCCTGTGAACCTTTCTGGCACGCTTTCCAGAAAGCAAAACTAACTGTCTGCCTCATATTTGAATCTGTATTTGTTTAGGACACATTATTTGTTCATTATGAATAATGTATTTGTATTCAGTTACATCCACAGTGCACATATAGTATATGAGCACGTATGCCTGCTGCTACATTGATTTCACTCACAGCCTCTTTCTTAGTCTTGTTTCCAAAATTGAAAGTATTACATTCAAGGTGACCTTGTAGTGTTCCTGACTGTCCCTCCCTGGAGAGCAATATTCAGAGATAGGGAGACAGAGGTTTAGCTAACTTTCTGTATTAAAACTGGTTCAATAGCCAATAGATTTGATGCATTTTGCACTTTGTCCTTCAGGACAAAAAATCCAAACATGTAATGTGCTGTAATGACCAGGCTTCTGACATTATATAGGTTTATACTAGCACATTTAAATGGGGAATTTGTTTTACAGACAGGCCATCGAAGCACTTATATGTCCTGCAGTGTGATCTAGTTTCACATACTATTCACAAAATATAATATTTGTGCTTGCCTATAATTAGGCTCATTAAAGAAGATTTGAAAAGATAAGATTCAAGCAAGTACCAAGGCCACTACAAAACAAAATCACAGGGTAGAAGTCTGTACGAGAATCACTTCATTGTTGCTGCACTTCTTCAAGCTTGATTCCCTTATTACAGAACACTGTGAACAGAAAACCACACGTATCCAGGCAAAACATTTTTGTTTGTGAATTAGCTGGCTAATTTAATCAATTTGGGAATTAGCTAGCTAATTTCTAATTTAAAGGTACACTCCAATATTTTTACTGGTCTTACTCTTACAAATATCACGATCAAGGTACGATGTAAATAACTGTTGAAACGAGTGATCAAAGCAAAAACCACAGGTCTGTGCTAGACTCCTTGTGTTGTGTTTATATCCCGTCTGTCAGTCATGCTATAGACACACCCCCAACAGCCCTTCACTCCACCCACTGCTAAACAGCAGCGTGTGTGAAAAGATAAAGCCTACCTTTAACATCCTCATCTTCGATTGTGGTGTTGCTGCTGTCCGAGGACTCCTACAGGACAGACACACATCACTGATTACCATCTGCTCTGTCCATTCAGAAACACACACACACACACACACGCACAACTAAAAACACATGACAACCGATTTAGCACAAGTAATGCTGCTATACAAATAAATGAGGACCATCATCACCACAAATGGAACTGGATACAGTCGGCTTTGAATGAACGCATGAGAACACTGCAAACATTGACAGCGCTGACAGTAGCAGCTGGAATTCAGCCACAGACGTATTGCTTTATTAAGTGAAGACAGTTCTGACAGTTATCCCAAAATCTAAATAAGCTCACATACATTTGAAAGCTTATTCTCCAGCTAGCCATCTGGTGAGGCTTTAAATAAACTCTCACGTTTCTGAAACACTTTCCCCAGATGGCAGCAGAGAACACACAGCTGTTTATTTCACCCCCACCATCCCACCTCAATGCACCTACCCACTCATACACACACACACACACACACACACACAAAACACACCACGCACTCTTAATAGCTCGCATTAATCTTTGACACATACAGCATACTGATGCTTTTGAGCATCCCCAACCCCAAGCCGGTATCATTATCTGAAAGTTCCTGTGTGTTGGTTATCTGCCTAATGCACACACAGCGTAGAGGCTGGACGACACACACACTGGCTATCGGGCTGAGGCAGGCGAGCTGGAGCACAAAGAAACAGAAACACTGCAAAAACAGCACTGCTCCTGAAGAGAGCAGTGGCCATACAGATGGAGGCCAGAGAGTGACATGGACTGTGAATATGGTGGTTTATCATGTAGCAATTAGTGCACTTGATTTGAGTGCTAACAAAGAAATAGCTGATGGTAAGAGGGAAAAGTTGAACCGTTTGGCAAACTCAGAGGCAAACAGATGGACTTAGGACAGTTTTATGAAAAATAAATAAAAAAACAAACAGTAGTGTATTATAAAGCCTGTCTACCATTAAAGTTAACATGAGTTAAAAGCAAAAGGTTTAACCAAAATTAAATCAGCCATGACATATTTGCTGTCTGCTCTCTGCTTCTTACGTTTTCCACTGAGTCTAATGTTGCTAACAGGCACAGTGGCTTGCAGAAATTATTTACCCTCCTTTGATCTTTTCCACATTTTGTCTTGTTACATCCTAGAACTGATGACATGGATTACATGTCATGAATCGACACAAAATAGCCCATAACATTAAAGTGGCCGAAATACTAATATAGTTTTAAAAAGTATTTATAAATAAATTTTAAAAGGGTTGTAATTGCATAAGTATTCACCCCCAGTTGATGTGAAACCCTTACATTAGTTCTGCAACCATATAATCCCAACGAAGTCCATTTCAGCTCTACACTACAAAATGTTTAAGGGGGGGAGGGGGGGGGATACTTATGAAAGACACTGTAACGGAAGCGTTTAGCTACCGGTTTATCACGTTTGCTTCATAAAATAGCACAGTAAGTATTAAAAAGGTTCATTATAGGAATGACTTCTCTATTGTACAATTCCAGTTTTGAGGCAGAGGCTTGCAGAGTGATACCAAATCGTGCTAAGAAAAAAGTGATTTGGCTTCAACTGTAGCTGACGGTTTTTAGCTAGAAGATATCTTTTTTACAGGCTTGTAGTCAAGACTGCCATTGTGAAGTCTAAGACAAGTCCAAGACCAAGACTTAAGGGTGTTGGGGCCAAGTCAAGATCGAATCCAATATAAGCAAGGGCGAGACCGCAAAACATCAAATCCTTTTCAGGGCCAAGCTTTTCCTTCAACTAGTTGGCTTCATTTCTGCACTGCATCAGTGATTAGACTGTTTACTACAAGAAGGAATTGCTTCTTGTCAAACCTTATTCGAAAAGAAAACACGAGTATCATTTGTACAAACTCTTGGCTGAGACCAAGACCATATTTAGTGAGACCAATGCCCAAGACTGTGACAAGTCCAAGTACAAATGCTACTAAGTTAAAAAAAAAAAAAATTGTCTCAAGGCCGGTTCAAGGCTCTTAGTGATACCAAAGTGTTTGCACAAGTCTACAGTGACTAAAGCACCAAACATATCTTGACAATTTGGTTACATATGAAATAAGTGAGAAACTGTTGACATTTCACTCTAATTTCCACTGAGGCAATAAATTAAGATGAATTCAAATGTCTTGACTGTCTTGCACCTGTATTTTTAACTGAAGATATTACTTATATTTAGATCTGTTTGTATCTGAGAAAAAGGATGACAAAACACTTTCCTACTCCAAAGAATGAACTGACATCAGAGACGACAAAGATAGAGAAGGGTTAAGAAAAAAAAACGTAAATATGGATGGAGAGGGCGTGGGGAAGGATGTACCTTGATCCCATCCACCGGGTTATGGATAACAGTGGTCTGAGCCTCCTATAGAAAGAGAGCGAGAAGGAAAGGCAAAGGATGGCAAGACCAAGAGAGACAGAGACAGAGAGAAAAGGGAAGAGGAGAAAGAGCAAAAACAAACAAAGTGTAGATGAGAGATGGAGAGAGTAAAAATAGTAGGTGTTAGCAGAGATAAAACAGTGAGAGAACGCAGAGGAATAGAAGAGCAGTCAGAGTTAGTGTGAGAGAACTTAAACTCAATGAATGGAGGTTATTAACTGGCCATGATGCTCTGGTTTATAATATAAAAGAGTTAAAGTTTTACAGCAGAAGAGCTAAAGCCAGTCAGAAAAAATAAACTCTAGCCTATAAGACTAAAATGACTGAGTAGCTTGACTAGTACAAGTAAAGTACATCACCAATGTCAGCATTACAGGGCCTTGGAAAATTACACCAACATTTTAAGAACAAACTGTTAAGCATGTTACCCAATGTCCATAAATCCAACAAATCCCTTGAATAGGACTAAATTGTTCATTAAGTATATATATTTATTCTGATGTAGTAGTTTTAGAAATAGTGGTTTAGCTTTGCATCTCATCTATTATAGATACAAATGTTACTACTGTCCATAACTTAGGGATTTGGGGTTCTATGGAGCAGTAAAAAGGCAAACTATTTTATTTTATACCACAGCAATGTTGAAGTTACAAATCTGATTATTTTTCTATAACAGTACAGCTCTGGAAAACAATACTGTTATCATCCATCCATCCATCCATTTTCTATACCGCTTATCCTACACAGGTTTGCGGGGAGCCTATCCCAGGGCACAAAGCGGGGGACACCCTGGATGGGGTTGCCAACCCATCGCAGGGCACAAGTGCACACTACGGATACTTTGGGCATGCGGTCATCCTACAATACACGTCATTAGACTGGGGAAGGAAACCCCTGAAGCACGGGGAGAACAAGCAAACTCCGTGTACACAGGGTGGTGGTGGGATTCGAACCCCCGACCCTGGAGGTGCAAGGCAAACATGCTAAACAATCAATCATTAATATGATGAAACTTTCTCTAAGGAGACATTTATTTAGCATTAACGGAAGGAGTCTCCAGTGTCAGCTCTTTTTGTTACAGTCAGAGGTTTTCCAGCACATGAAAGTCTTCAGGACAGAAGAAGTTGCCGTTTAAATAGACCCTGGTGAGGGAATGGCTGCTATAAGTCATTCTTTAACAAGTAAAAACTGCTGTGGTATAAGAGGAATAAAACATTTCAGGGTTACAGGGTACCTATTACAAGAAACCTGTTGATTATTTTCCTATTTCAGCACACCCCATTGTGCTTTATTCCTTACATCTAAAAATGAAAAACCTTTTCACATGCTAATCCAGATATTTACTGATTATTCAACTTGTAATGTTAGAAGCTGTAGAATTACTACCTTAAAATTCAAGCCCGATTGCACATATTTACTTGGCACACCGAAGCACAACATCATACTTGCCATTGATAAACTGATCAAATAAAAGATGCAAAAACCACAAATACATAAACATATGTATATATGGAGATAAACATCAAAGTCAACGTGATGACCATGGGTTAACTATGGTGTACGTCTAAAAACCCAACAGCTCTAGGCTCACAAGGTTTGCTATCAAAAACATTCTCGCTCTCCTTCATGCAAAAACAACATCCACATGGTAGACCCAAAGGTCTTGTTAAAGTGTTCATATCAAAACTTTAAAGAAGCATTAGATAAAATCAAAATGGTCTGAGGATGGAAAGTAGATAAACGTTTTGCTTTGTGAGGGACACATCATATAGAGATATGGGCAGGGACAGACAAGGAGAGACAGGCGGGATGGATCAGAAGAAGAAAAAAAACAACAACAACAAAAAAACAAACAGATGGATTGTGAGAGGAAAAGAGAGAAAAAGGAGGTAAATACCAGAGCAGGAGAGGGGACGTTCCCTTTGGGACTGGTGACTATGCTGTTTTTCGTGCTGTTTGACTGTGGCTGTGCAGAAAACACAACAGTGTTATTAAAAAGGGCTACAGAGAAAAAGAGAAAGAGAAAAAGAGAGAGAGAGAGAGAGAGAGTGTTGCAGATGACCACAGACTTGGGACCACCCAATGCTTCAAAATCGTATTTGATTCTATTATAGCCCAGAAAACAACCTAAAATGGCTGATTATCATTTTGTAATAAAACTCATAGTGCTCACACTAGAAATGCATCGATACCATTTTTTCCCCTCAGATTGAATACGAGTGCACTCATCGATACTGAAATGATCGATACTACTTTCGTATTAAGCAGTCAGGGAATTATGGAGCATTTTATTCACCTCTGTTTTTGTTCGTTGCTGCAGTTTTCTGCCAGCGATGAACTCCTTGTGCTGGCTTTTATATTACTGCTTTTAAACACTTTAATAGGTAGTGTGAGGGCGGCCAACCTGTGTGCGCAGAGCAGTACAGGCAAGTTTGATCATTAAAATGAGCGCAAGGTGCCGTGAACTGCACCTTGACTCGAAAGCAAAGTGTAGATGCTGGAGAGTGAGGGGGGAAGCGTGTGTCTCAGTGCTAGCAGAAATTAACTTCTCACTCACTAAAGTTTCTCTGGATGCGCTTTTCTCTGCTCCATGCATGCAAACACCTTTATGTGTGCACAATTCACACCACCTTACCCCCATTTTTAACGAGCATGATTACTCGCTGATACTGCTCTGCATGCTCCGCCCTCGTGCTTATGCTCCTACTACTAATTGACTGCTTCTGTGCATGTTAAAGACATTGTTAAAGAGAACTTTGTCCTTTGGCCAAATGAATACAGAGTCCCAGTAAAAGCCTTCAGATGAACTAATCCACACATTTATCCGAACACAACCTCGAAATATGAAATCCCGAAAGACACAAACTAAGGGAGTCTCTGTAGAGTAGTTTGGGGTTGGACTATGTCTTCTCTAACATCTGAATTAAATTGAAAAAGTCTTTTTTAAGCCACGCACACAGCTGGTTAAACACAAAAGCACACAAAAGTGAAAAACAAGACATTCATCAGCTTGACATCACAGTAAACATGTCACAGTAAAAACTGATACATACATGAATACAGTGGCTTAGGGTTCATTTCAACTTTGGAACACACACACACACACACACACACACACACACACACAACTCATCAAGTTTTATGTATGTAGACGATTCCAGCATAGCACACAAACTTTCCAAAGAAACAGGACTTTTTGATTCCTTACCAGTGCAAGTGCTTATATAAGCTATATACTGTACGTATACATAACATATTACTTCTCATAATTATAATTCAGTTAATTATAACTCAGTATCATGGCAATGTTATAACAGTGTTTTAGGGCTGTTCAAAAAAGTACAAATACAAGATTTCGAGAATAAGTTGTAATATTTCTAGAATAAAGTTGCAATTTTTTTAAAAAAAAAAAAGTCATGATATTTCAAGAATAAAGTCATAATATTTTGAGAAAAAGTCATATCATCATGAGAATAAAGTATGCAATATTTCAAGAATCAAGATATTTTGAAAAGAAAGCCACAATGAGACAAGGCTTATATTTATCAAATGAGTCCAATAAAAATGTATGTGTGGTTGTATCCACATTGCTGTTTCAGAGCCTTGTAGATTAATGCAGTGTTAGATACTTATTAACCAACGAGAAATAAATGCAGGCATCAGCGTGAAGAAAAAAAACTGGTGCAAATTGAACCCAGACAGCAAATGCAGGATTTGTTCTCATTTGAAGAGCTCGTGTTCAGCAAAGAAGACATACAGGTTGTTGTTAGGGTTACAGGCGTTATAGCCTAGCACGTGATGATAGCGGATTTCGACCTTCTCCCACAAATGTCCACACTTTGATGACACAGGCAAAGTCAAAATATCTGTTGTGGATGTGCATAATTATTATTTTCTTTAAATGGCCATTTTGGGACACAGTGTCAGTTTATTGATCAATTGGACACACAGTTCCACGAACACTAAAACAGTTTCATTTATTCTTGTTAGAAATTAAACAGTTACTGTAGGAACATTTATGAGGCTATGATAGATACAGCTAACAAACTACTAGGCTGCCGAATGAGAATTTCCTTTTTAATCCAGATTAAGCCTAGATTTTGCTTAGATCTTACCACATTCTTAAGCCTTGTCAGGAATGATTAGCCATGGCCACAGTAGAAATGGCTGAGTAAAAACCTATAGTTGCCTATGAATTTAAATGATGGTATTTCTAAAATGCCATTTTCGCCAATGACTTTAGCAACTAACGGCAATCTAAACAGTATAGGCCATTACCTACTAATGTTTCTACAGGATTACTAACCAGAAATTTACAGGACTTAAAAAACAGGCTCTTCTCAAAGGACAGAAAAAAAAGAATGAATAAATCAGTTGTTGAATGAAGTGATAACAGGAATAAATAAATAAAAAAGATGGGAAATGATAAGCAAATATAAAAAATAAGATCCTCACCATGTACTGAACGGTGGAGCTGGATTTCCGTTTCTGGTGTGATTGAGGGAGTAATGGAAGGACAAACAGGGAGGGGGGGTGGGGGGAGAGAATGGGACAGTGAGTGTGAACATGAACACTGTGGATGGAGTTAATGCACGTGACTTGGACAAATTATTAGTGGACATTAAAAGGATGAAGAATATAGGGAAAAGGAATAGACAGCTAGAAAACTATAGTTTAAAAAAAGCAATATCTGGTGGCAATGCAAGCTATACTGTATTGGTATTTTCCTTATACATCACTGATGTGACCATTTTTCCGCCAAAGAGTGTTTTGTATGCTAATATGAAAGCTTGCATAGGTTACAGCATGCAGATAGCGAGAGCTGCCTCTGCCTGCACTCCCCTCAACATCTACACACCCTAATAAACTCTTTTTCTAGAGGAAAACACTGACTACTATACTATTGTTTAGAAGCATTATTAAATTAACTGTGGCCTTTCATACACTAGCAACTACAGATCATTTTGTAATTAAAGTCAAAACCGTTTGCACAATATTGAACTGAAATAACTCTTAATTACACTGTATTGAATTTCTGACTGCTTGAAATCTATAGGAAGGATGATCTATATGCAGGGGTGGAAAAAGTACTGAGAAATTATACTTAATTGAAAGCATTGATAATGTGTTAAAACGTCAATTAAAAGTGGAAGTATCCAGCCACAATGTACTATGTAAAAAAGTTTTTGCGCTGTATCAAAAAGTAAAAACTAAATATTTTAACTGATGAAATTAAATATATATATATATATATATATATATATATATATATATATATATATATATATATATATATAATGTTTCCATGTGAAAAGTAACTATTAGATGATTTTTGTTTTAAGGCAACTACGGTATTTTGACTGAAATCTGACATCATCATAGTCAACGTAAGCTTGCTTGTTATTTGCATAAAGAATGCTATGAAGCTTGCTAATGAATTCATTAGAAGTAAAATATCCTGTAAATAACCAATATTTACCATTAGCTAGAATTTGACTTGCAGCCAAGCCAATTTATGTTAGCTACTAGAACTGATGCTAGTTTAACCTGGCATTAGCAAAGAAATCAGGCTAACTTAGTTAAATATAGCCAGTTAACGTTAGCAAGGTAGCAAAATTTACCTCAACATGGTTTTTTTTTCCAAATTAGATTGAGTTCATGCCTTCTAAAGCGGTAAAAGAGACTCCTCATTTTGTATGAGTCTTTGCTTATTCCAGCATATTGAAACAGTTTACTGAGGTAGGGACAGGGGGACGCACTTCCTCCAGTTCAACACTGTAGCATGGTGGTTTATTCTTATTCAGACGCAAACAGATAGCTATAGCATTAACTACATTGTGTTAACTACGTAGCACACGATAAAGTCTTTTTCTTGGAAATGTAATTAAGTAGGAGTACAGGTATTCAATTTCAATAATACTCAAGTAAAGTATAAATACTGCAAAATAATACTTTAGTAACAAAGTACAATTACTCAAGTATTATTCACCCCTGCATATTTGCACAGGTTTTTTTCCCCCTCCATGTTCTATTATGATTTCAGGACAATATCCTGTTTATGGAATAAAGTATCCTTGTGGCAAAGTCATGTATGAGGTATGAGACCGATCTACTCTTGACCAACAGAAATTCTACCTTTTCTGTGTCAATGTGCGGTGCAACAATTATAATATTAATAATTCTAAAATAGTCAATGAAAAAGGGGGGGGGGGGGGGTTGGCAAGAAATCCCAAAATGTCAGAATGAAGAAGTGGGACGAGCCAGTTACTAAGCAATGAGTGAGGTGCAGTAGAGGTGTCTATTTCTGTCTCTCAGCTCCCAGGGTTCAGACCACCAGCTATTCCTGGAGCACGAGCTGCATTTCACGCTGTGGTGTCCGCACGCTCGCTGCCTATCATTACACAGCACCACACACTTAAATCTCACAAGGTGAGCGGTGGACTGAGACTGAACAAGAACGCTGAATGATTACAGCATGCTGAAGGTGTAATGATGGGAGATGAGGGAGGTGAAGTGGAAGAGGGAAGGCTAAAGAAAGCTAACAGGGAGCTCCTCTGAAAAAAAATCTCCAGGTCCTACGTGACTCATAGGCCTTCGTGACTTATAGGAGTTTCTCAAATAAATTAGTTTTCAGCTTGTCTCGAATATTTGCAGTTTCATTTCATGATGTAAATAATCATGGCCATTTAAATGGTAAATATATGCTAAATGAATAGGCATGAATAATTCTAAAAGATACAAATATTCCTTAAACGGATTAATTTCTGCATGTATACTTCAGGACACAGTCCAAAATACAAGCTATTAGTCTCTCATTGTTTCTTTTCTTCATTTTAAATGGCAATGGCATAGAGTATAATGCCATTCATTTGCTGGACATCTCAATGCAGGGTTAATTATTTTAATGGCTTTGCATCCTGCATGAGTAGGAGCTTGGCGGAAAGGGCTTTAGCAGGGTATTCTTAGACTTGACCTACCCTGAGGATGTTTTTTTTTCTTTTTCCCCCATTTTGGTCTGACATGTTTCTAACATGTGCTTCCTCCAAGATACATGACACCAGCCAACTGCATCTTTTCAAACTGCTGCTCATGCTGTGTCACAGAGCAGCGTAACACACTCAGAGGAAAGCGCTATCTGCCCTCTTCCACATACATGAGCTCACAGATGCCCACGATTGGCTAGTGTCACTGTGATTGATAGGGGAGAGAGAGCTTGCCATCCCTCTCATCCACAGATGGCTGTGGTATCATCGGGATTTGAACTTGTGATCTCATGACGATAAGTGTGAACGAACGCCTATTGCTCCAGGAAGCCCTCATGATAATGATGCATGTTATTGATGGCCACTCTATATAAGGGTGTCTGCTAAACACTGTAAATGGAAAAAAATAAAATAATAATAATAACCCAGCACAACTTCTAGTCAAGTAACAGGGTGCACAAAAGCATAAAGTGAATTCTAGAAGTGTGTTTATATTTGTCTATTTGATAAATAATGTTGTGTTGGATGCCTCCAGATATGTTAACAGTTTAAATGGACAATTTTCTGCTGGAAAGCCCAAAGAGACATGAAGAGAACATGCACAGAAAAGTCATACAGATAGTAAATCCGTGCCACCCCAGATGTAGATAAATTAGTCTATTTGGTAAAATAAGTAAATAAATAAATAAGTATATATATATATATATATATATATATATATATATATATATATATATATATATATATATATATATATATACAAAAAATGTTGGGTGCCACCTTCTACATGGACTGAAAGATTTATACTGTTTTTGCACATATCTAAACATTTTATACAGTAATCTAATATTGCCTGAATGATATCCTGAAAAGGTTGTCTGTGGAATATTGTGCTGCCAATGTGGTGTGTGAAGTATCAAGTTGCTATCCTCTTGCTCTGCTTCCTGCACTCCCTATTTAAACAGCCTATGCTCATGGTGGATGGAGAGTTAGAAAGCGCAAGCAGGAAAAAGAAAATGAGAATGCAGGGCGAGACAGCACGGTTGGTCTGTAGGCGGAAAGCTCAGCTGAATGAGATACAGCTACGATCAGGCAGCCTGATCGGAGAGAGAGAGAGAGAGAGAGGGGTAGATGGGTAGGGAGGTAGAGATAAAAAGAGAGAAAGGTTAAGACAGAGAGGGTGAACGGGCAAACATCTCCAGCTATTTGGAGCTGCAAATTATAGAAATAAGCCATGAGAGGGGGAAGAAGGGCAAAAAAATTAAGTGCACAATTTTCCCCCCATGGGCATTTCACCATCAGCATGCTACTAGATTATGTAAGGTATGATTAATGCTCGGAGTGAGGAATGCACGACTGGAGAGGATTATTTTACAGATTATTCGCCATCCAATCATTCATGGAGAGCATAGAAGAGGTTCACTTCTAATTCTGTAGCACAGGCTGAAGTGAAAGCCTAAAATCACTTCAACTGGGATTATGTGCTATCCCACCAAATGAAGCCTTGCACAGTGCATCATACTGCGTCCACATCTGGTCATATATTATTCCTAAAAAAACACTAGCCATTTTAAACCATTAGATATACAGACGTATGCACACTCTTGAATATATAGTTGTTTAGGGCAATTCCACAGAAGAACCATTTTTGGTTGCCTAAAGAGAATTTCTGGTCCATGATTTGTTACCATAATAAACTAAATCCTTCCACATAATGGTAACATTTACAGAGGGCATTGGGGTTTTTTTTTCTGTTGCACATAAAGATCCAACAATCAAAAGGTTCTCTCCAAGACCAAAGAATGATATTACTTGCACCTTTATTATTAAGTGTGTAGAATATATTTTAGTATATTTATTGCCACCCAATAAACTAGTAAAAATGGCCTAAAAACATTTATATACATTTGCACTGATTATAAATTATATGAATATGCATTATATGCACATTAAAAAAAATAACCTTATGTCTTCCTGGCCTCATGAATAACTAGCTGACACATTTAAATGCAACCCAGTCTTAAAATATACCATTACAATCAAAATGATTTTGTTCATCACTACTAGCTACTCACTACTCATATGAGCTTTGTAAGTTAAATAAATGTCTGAAATCTTCTAATGTTCTTGACTGTATGAATAGTTACTAGTTATGTAGACAAAATAACTTTTTGAAAGAGGATTTAAATGGGGTCAGAAACAAGGCCAAATTGAATCATAAATGGTCTGAGACTTCATCAACCTGACAAGTGGCACCCAACCTAGCCCAAGCATTCGTCCGTCTAATCAGACTCACAGAGACACACAGACGGTAGTGAGACAAAACAAAACAAACAACAATACAAAAAAAACCATACAAACACTGCCGACAAAAACATAACCACTGACATGCAGACTTTAACTCGAAACTGTCCAACCCCCTCCCAAGCAGGGACTGAGTGTCTTTAGCGAAGGGAAGGGACACTAGCCCGTTAGATTGAAAAAGGCGTGGTGATAAAGAAAATGAATGCAGAGAAAGAGAAAAAGATGTGTACAGTAGTTGCAGTAGTCAGATCAACCTTACCTTGACATCAGCCTTCTTGTTGAGCAGGCTCTTGGCTGCTGCAGATGGAGAGAGAGGGAGGGAAAACATGGGTACGCAGAAGAGAGAGCCGTAGTCACCATAACCAGAGTCACAGCATGTATGTAATGCTTTCACAACCAAAATGCTGGGCAATGTCTCTCCTCAGAGGGGATTAACAGGCTTTTAAAATGCTATGTGGGGCAAGTGGAGCAAATCAAGGACATACATATGTAGAGTGGTAGGGTTACGACATCCCAAAGGCAAAAATCCTTATAACTGGTACATTATGAGCAGAAAGGGAGTATTGCCTCCCTGAACCAGGGGCATGCACAATGCGGGACGTGCATCGTGCACATGCAGGAATGTGTAAACACCCATTCACTCTGTCACTCATACACGCAGTGTGAAAGCAGGGAGTAGGACAATTACGTAGGCACCATTTATACCTGGCATTAAAATCTGTATCTGGATACCTTATCAGGATTGGAAAAATGCATACTAATTGGCAGAGTGGGCTGTGATGAGAACAGGATCAAATCAGTAATCTGCCTCATATTGTGACCAGGTCTCAGGCAAGTGTAAACTATGCAAGAATGTCCCACAGATATACCCTGATGTTCATCAATTTTTAAAGGGCTTTTTCTGTAAGTTACCTACAGCACATGTTTGTAGGAATTCAAATGGACCCTTAAAAAAAAAAAAAAACAGAAGTACATGCAGATGCAGATGCAGGTTAAAATTATTGCCAGTAAGCCTTACATTCTTTACAACAAAAACATCAGAAATTAAAAATTTTCACCTCATTGTTTTCAATACTGCCAAGACTAAACTTTAAAAGAATAGTTTGAGACCACTCGGCAAAAATTCCAACTGAGTAATGAATATAAATACTTTGTGAAAGAATTCATTCACAGGTATTAGGGTAAGGTAGAGTTAACTGATGCTAGCATTGATTATGAGTAGCTAGATATGCTAGTTAACTGATATTTTGAATGTATTATTTCATATTCACTGCATTTCTTTTTCATTACTCGCTTTTCAAAATGAGAAAATTGTGAATAAATGAAAAAGTTAGAAAAACTTTTATCACCAATAGAACCCCAATGATACCTAACCTTATCTATTATGTATTTCAAGTTAACGGAGTTCATTCATAGTGAGAATGAGTGTTTTTCATTAAGTGTCTAATGTAGTTGACAGCGAGGTAGTATGGTAGCTGATATTTTAAGTTTCTTTGATTCAACTGCAGTCTGTAGTAGAATATGGCAGGCCAAAGTGTGAATGGGGTCTTTGCCTACAGATCCTCCTGACAATTTACCACAAGCCTTAGGCTTACCCCCTACAATCCCCCTAACCTTCTTCATGTGTCCATGCCCTTGCAAGCATCCCCTACTCAGAGGTGACATACTGAGTACCAGTGTGGTTACATCAGGCCTTAGTGGATTTGGGCTATGCACAAACCCTTATACACCATGATCTGAGTCAATGCAGGGCAAGTTTAGATGTATTTAGTGGTGCTCACCAACCTCCTGGTTACAATGAAAATCAAATATCAAGGGAAAAATCATAAATTTATGGTGACAGTTTGTTCTCACCTTAACCGGCCAGTAATTTTAGGCACAGATTAGCCAGGGTTTAATCAACTAGTTGGCTGGGTCCTGACCAGTAAAGCAGTGTGCGGTAATTGCAGCCCTAGCGGTAGACACACTTCTGGAATGGGCTTCACTCTGCTGCACATTACAACCCCATGGTCTCATTGGGGCAATGGACTGGTCAATATGAGGTTACTGCTTCATTTCATTCCTTGTGGATTATGTGATGCAGCATCCCAGTGCAGTGCCAATATATTGTTCAATATATATTGTGGACCTCAGAGCAAAAGTTCATGTAATCATTTACTGCTTAAGACTCTATAATACAAAATTGCTCAAATCATTTGTCACTGGGAGACACCTGGAAGTCCTCGTATTACTTTACGGATCCAGCTCAAAATTACTCATCAAGTGCCAAGGACCCTTTGAGGTCAAATGGCAAGCCAGGGAGGTCAAATATGAGGTTATGCACATGGACAGTGGAAACTTAATGCAGATTTACCACGTCAACCACCCTAACAGGGCTCATTGGTAGCAATTTCTTTTAGGAGCACTTGTACTCCTAATTACAAAAATTTTTTGATAAATTGATAAACAAGCAAGCATAAAATATTATTTTTTAAATATTTTAAACAATAAAGAGTCCTAATTAAAAGTAGACTAACACAAAAATTATCCATATTAGGAAAAAGGCTAATAGACTTCTAAGGAAATAGCGAACTATGCTTAATGTCAAATTGATATTAAGAATCAAAACATGGAACCTGGAGTTTTCTAGTGATATCTGGCAACCCTGAGTTTAAATGAAGTGAATGCGCTGTGTATTAGAGTGCTGAAGAGAGTGAAGGAGAGCGGCAGCGTACTGTATGTTTACAGACTGAACAGTTGCTACTCTTGATTATGATTGGTGAGGAATTATTTAATAAAGAAGTTTGAATTACACCCACCTTGTAGCGTTAACATTATTATTAATCTAACGCTGTCTCTACTCGAGCAGGTCACAGGTGCAGGTCATCAATAAAAGACGGTGGTTTGAGAGAAGCAGATGATGTACAGAGTTACTCTCGTCATCATAATAGCTTCTCCGCAGTATTTACACACTTGTTCGTTAGACTGTGATGAAAATCAGTGTGAAAGTAACTGTTGCGTGGTGTAGATCCATTTTGGAGTTTTAGTTTTTATTCCGATTGTATTATACAACTAAGAACAGGTCACTCGCACCGGTGCAAATAAATATTTTTTCACAGTCGCACAAACAACTTTTCAGTTGCAAATGTGAGTGAAATGGTTGCACTGTAGAGCCCTGCCTAAAATAGATTTTGATAGTGCCTGTTGCTATGATGTGTTTTACTCCACAATTAGTCACACTGGCCTCATAGAACACCACCACATGTTTATGCACAGGCCACTGAATAGGTTGACTGAAAACAAGAGAAAAGTGCTTCAGAAAGATTATATGACTGGAATCATATTATCAGTGGAACTTGGAAATGTGATTGTACCCAAATAGGATGGGTCAATCCGGTTTTGTGTAGATTTCTGCAGGGTGAGTACACGTTTCAAGTGTGCCGCATATCCAGTGATGCACATTGATGAGCATATAAAAGGTTGGGCTTGGCTTGCTTTAATTCAACACTAAATTTAACTAAGAGCAGATTCCTTGTCTCCAGAAAAAAAATACAGCTTTCTTGAGCCTGTTTGGTTTACACCAATTTACTGACCTTTTTTGGGCTCTTTGGAGCACGTTCAATGGCTTATAAAGCATATTTTGTGGCCTCACTGTATATATGTGAATTGCATAAACAGCATTTGCGGCCATCCCTGGAGTCCTCGAGATAGAAACATTATTAGTACCACGGATAATAATGGTCTTGCTTTTCCTCCACAAAAAAGTAAGAGTACAGAAAGTACAAGAAACTCATCTCTTGTGGCCCTACACCTTTATTATTTGAATTTAGCTTAGTTTAGATGTTTCAATAGCAGCTGGCCGATTTCCTGTATATCCACAGATTTGCATATTGAGTGGGAGAAATGAGATCCGATCACAAAGCAGACAAGAATGCACATAAATTATGACTCATTACCCAGATAATTATATCCAGATACACATTGCACGTTAATGCATGGTGTAGATGGGGCTGTACAGTGTAGTCTCAGAAAATCTTCAGAAAATATATCCCTGGTAGGCAATTATAATAAAGACACCTTTGTCAAGCATGAATGTAATATTATAGTAGCTGAAAAACAACTAAATGAAATGAACGTGTTGAGAATGATTTCTTCACTACAATTGCAGTGAGGTAAAGAGAAAGCGACCATTCCACAGGTATCTAAGCCTCGTTCTTATTGAGATGGAGTGAGGACGAGCGTTAAAGAAGGAAAAACAGAAAGAAAGAGAGAGAGAGAGTGACAGACTCCTTACCTTGGCACAGATTTTAGAGGCAGAGAAGGCAAGACAGAAAGGGAGAGATTATGAGAATGGATTAAGAGTGAGAGATAATAAAAGGTTTGCTCGGAAGACCTTTGGTCGTTGAAAGAGGGCAGGGGGTTCAAATGCACGTGGACTAGGGAAAGAATTCTAAACAATGTGAATTTGCACGTTGTAACTATAAAACTAAGCTACTTAAAGGAATACTAAAAATGCTAAAACAGGTAACAAGGTGTGATGGCTAAAGGAGACCAGCTATCGGGATCTCACGTTGCTTGCACTAATGAGGTTAGCCATATTAGCTTTTTTGGGTATTCCTTTAGGAAAGCACAAGAAGTCTTTTCTAATGACATCCTTTCAAGCCCAGATCCTCTTGCCAAGCCTTAGTAGTACCTGGAGGTAACAAATTTCATATCTTCCCCAAATAAACATCTGACCAACAATAAACACACAGTGACAAATACGTTACACAGATAATTCAACAAAAGCTAGAGAGGAAAGGAAGTCAGTCAGAGCAGAGAGTAAAAGAGAGAGCACCTAGTCCTTGGTGCTACAGCAAGTTGAATAGAATGTAACAGACACACATGGCTTTACACAGGGCACGAGCAAAATACAAAACAGCAATAATATAACTATATGGGAAATTGTTCAATCAATGGACCCTAATAAAAAACATTACCTATATACACTCAGGTCCGTAAATTTTGGGGCATCGACAAAGTTGTTATAATTGTTAGTGTTTAGCTGTCTACCTATATTAGAGTTGAAACTAAATATTAAATATAGCCTCAAACATATTTTCAGCTTTAATCTGAGCATATTTACATCCAAATTGGGTAAACGTAGGAATTACTGCACTTTTTTTTATGTGGTCCCCTTATTTTTTGGGCAAACTAACAGTCACAAATTAAATTGTCATTTTAATACTTGGTTGAAAATCCTTTGCAGTAAATGATTGCCTGAAGTCTGGAACTAGTAGATATCACCAGACGCTTGGTTCTTCCCTGGTGACACTCTGCCAGGCCTTTGCTGTTGGTGACTTCAGTTCCTACTTGTTCTTGGGGCATTTTGCCATCAGTTTTGCCTTCAACAAATTAAATGCATGTTTATTTGGATTCAGGTCAGGTGACTGACTTGGCCAATGCAAAGCATTCCACTTCTTTGCCTTAAAAAAAAAAAAGAGTTGGGTCATTGTCCAATGAGATTTGAAGGACTTGGTGGAATCTGAGAAGATAACATAGCCCTATACACTTCAGAATTCATCCTGCTGCTTTTGTCAGCAGTCACATCATCAATAGAGGAACCAGTTCCATTGGTAGCAATACATGCCCACGTCATAAGATGAGGTGGTATGCTTTGGATCATGAGCGGTTCCTACCCTTCTCCATGCTGTTCTAGAACTGTACTGTATTTTTTTTTTAATGTGTTTCCAAACTCTAATCTGGTCTTCTTGTTTTTTGAGGCTTGTGGCAAACCTTCTGTAGTCTTCTCTTGATTGTTGGCTTTGACACACTACCTCCTGGAAGCTGTTCTTGATCTGACCAAATATTGTGAAGGGGTTTTTGTACACCAAGGAAAGAATTCTTCTGTCATCCACCATGATTAACAGCAACAGACTCCAAATGCAAATAAAATGAGTAGCCAATTGTCCAATTACTTTTGGTCTCTTAAAAAATTGGTGACCACATATAATTTAAAAAAAGTGCTGTAAATCCTACACTGTTCACCCAATTTGGATGTAAAAAGCCTCAAATTAAAGCTGAAACGCCAATATACTGTTGTAAACAGCTAAAAAAAAAAAAAAAACTATAACTTTGTCAATGTCTATATATTTACTGACCTGACTCATCTATTATGTGTAATAATATAAACATAACTAATATCCAGTCTGGAGTTCAACTGTATAATATTAGCCTCACACATGGTGTCAATTATTAATATTGTAGTTACAAAACCTTCTAGATCGAGCATGCAATTTAACCTTCAGAAAAGTAAAGGAAACTTAACTGAGTTTAAAGCACACAACTGATCTTAAACCATGTGGCATTATGTATTGCTACCCTCACATTGAACCCCCTCTCCTTAATGCAAAGATTAAAGTCTTCTCGTTCATGCAACATGATCTGAGACACCTTCTTCTGCATCACAAATGCATGCATGCGGCCCCGTGCAGCATTCAGCAAACCAGGCACAGGAGCACTGGCAGGGAAAAGAGACCTATCAGGAGAGAAGTGACAGGGAACCAGAGAGGGACAGAAAGAGAGATAGAGAAAGTGTGTGGGTGGAGAATGAAGGCAGAGAGAGAGAGAGAGAGAGAGAGAGAGAGAGAGAGAGAGAGAGAGTGCACAGCTGGAAGATGGGCAAACAGCTAAAGGACAGTGATGAAGGGACAGTGGTGATGAGTGCAAGACGATGGAGCATGCTGACTACTGACAGAACATATTACGGAAAAAGAAGATAAGGAAAGAGAGTCATAGTATGTGGTGTGTGGTGAAGAGAGAGATGACTTAAAATAGGACAGAGATGTGTGGAGAGACACAGACTATGTTTACATGCAGCCTAATAAGCCATTAATAATCCAAATAATAGCTACCTTGATGTAAAAGGTAGAACAGAGTGAAGCGATTGAGGCAAATCAGAAGAAAATTTATAGTTGTGAAAACTACAGACTTTCTAGCGGCATCGCTTCCCACCTCTGATCTGATTGGTCAATAATTAGAGAATGGAGAAATGATTAATTCTGAGATTAATTCTGGTAGTTCTGTTCTCTTTCTCCCGCATTTTCTCCCTAATTTTGCTCTTGGCTGATTCCCACCCTCCAACGAGCTCTCCCCTATCATACGACGGCTACCATGTGCTTCCTTTTATACATGTGAAGCCAGTCAACCACATCTTTTCGAATAAAACAGTCTAAATAAAACATTTGCACATCATTTTGGTAAAATATATTTACGTTTCGTTAAAGTCGAGTTGTGTTTTTGTTCAACCCCTGACATTATTGGCCTGTTTTTCAGTAATACAGTAATTACTATCATGTATTCAGCAACTAAATGAAGTTATATGGGTACAAGGGTAAGGACTGTAAGTCTCGACTTGCCACTGAGTCCTGGAAGTTCAACATTAGCGACTTTTTACACAGTGACAGGACTCTTTGTACGCAAAAATATTTGGTGTGTATTAAATGGAACTTTTAATACAGGCAACATTAGAGTTTAGGGTTTGGGGAAAAAACTCATATATTATAACTTGGAACAGGAATTAATTAATTTAGTTGGATTGCCAAGAGTCTTCACATGTAAACATCACAACCACAAAGCAACAGCACAAAAGACATAGAAACAGTGGAAAAACAGTGACAATATGACAAAAAGGCAGAAACACGGGAAGTGAAACACAAGTTGATGAAGTATAACAAAAACAATTGTGCGCCATTCCAACTTCAGCCACACGCTACAGTTCACAGTGCAGGTGTCAATATAAAACAGCTGTGATCAGGACATGCTAAAGGCTCCATGCTGAAGTGTGGCCTCTGAAACACCAAAGAAAGATGAAAGAGAAGAGTGAAAGAAGAGAGAAGTAGGCTCCTGTGAGGAAGGCTACCTTGTTCCACCAGGCCGGCAGCAGTGCCGGCTGCAGCAGCAGCAGCCACCGCCGAGACCGTGGCCGGAGCTGTGGTCTGCCGGCCCACTGCCATAGATACACACACCCACCGTAAACACACCGCACAGAGAATGTGAGAGAGAATACAAGAGGAAGGAGAGAAGATCACTGTGTTAACTTGCAGTTTGAACCGCATTAGACACGGTCATCAGAAACATGCGATGATTTTAAGGCACCGCTCCTAGGAGAGATTCCTTGTGCTTAGTAACAGTAACTCCTATCACAGTGAGACAAAAAAAGGATTCGTTTTCTTCTCAGGGTTTTGGCTATAAAGCATTAGACCCAAATGGTACAATACAAATAGTACAGTCATAACATCAGGCATGGATTTCAATACTACATTCCTACTCAAGTATATAGAACTAATATTACAACCCCACTGTACTAAATGGATAACAATTTAATTATATTCCCATGTACAGCATTAGATCTTCAACATAACTGACTTAAGACAGAATATATTAAATGAAAAGAAGAAAAATATGGACAGATCAGACAGATTTTTCCGAATAGCAACAATTCACATGATTTCTGAGTTTCATTCAGACTGTAATCACAAAGTAAAGGCAGCCATTTTGTTTTCATCCAAACTATCAATGAGGCTACATGCATTTGGCAAGTTTATATTAACACATATTAACATGTGTCTGAGTGATGCTTGGACACTCCTCCACCTCCTCTCCTGCTGACACACCCCGCAGGATGAGGTAATTACAGTAATGAGCGCACAGAGAGCGAGGGATAGAGAATGAAGAGGAAAGGACAGAGAGAGACAGACATAGAGAGAGAGAGAGAGAGAGAGAGAGAGAGAGAGAGAGAGAGAGAGAGCTCATCCAAAAGCTTCCTTAGAACAAACACTGTCGCTTCCGCCCACCAACCTGCTGTTTGAAGTGTGAGTGTTTGAAATGTGGGATTGTGTGTGTGTGTGTGTGTGTGTGTGTGTGTGTGTGTGTGTGTGTGAGTGAGTGTGTGTGTGAGTGAGTGTGTGTGTGAGTTGCAGGAGTGTGTGAGAGAGCAGATGCTTCATTAGAGCAGACATAAATCACATGTTATTAGAAACGCCAGTTACTGAACACATTCTGGTACAGAGGCACACGCCCAAAAACCCTCCTTCCCTACACGACCGCTTTTCCAGGCCCAGCGTATGAGCCTGCTAAATATCCTGGAAACGCATGCACAAGAAGCAGAAGCAACGGAAAAAAATGTTATGACGTTGCTTTGATTTTGGTTCTATATTAAAGTGATACAATGTGTGTAACACGACCGTCAATCAAGCTAGTGCATCACTTCTTTGTCAGGAATCCTAAAGAAGGAGTTTTCATTATATTTCTTTTGTGCTTTTTAAAAAAAAAAATTTATTGGGGTTTCAGATGAGTACAGATAAATGCTCCCAGTGGAGGTCATGCTTCAGGATTAATGTTTGCTTACCAGAGAAGTTGCGTGAAACCAGCATGGTGGTCAGAATGGCTCCCTGAAAAGAAATTCACAGAGCAATAAGTTACAGGATAATCGCAATGCGGAAAAAAACAACCTTCTGCAGTCAGCGCTTTTCCATTGACGCAGTACTGGTGCCTAATGACAAATAAATCATTCTGCACATTTCCACTTTAAAACCTGCTTGGTTCCAGGCTTGAAGACGGTATCGTTTTATTACAATAACAGCTTTAACAGCTCATTTTTATCATACATTCAATTGGAACTCCTGAGTCGTGCTTTTGTTATATCAATCTAAATCGATCTGATTTTGGATGATAAAATACATTATTTTAGAAATAAAGTACAGTATTTTGAGCTGCACAGGTTCATTACTAAACTTCGACAGCTCTCAGGCAGTTTCCTGCACCAGGACGTTGTCAATGGAAAAGGAGAAATCAGGGAGGACAGACAGCCAGACCTTGAGTTTTCTCCTGGCGTTGAACTTCTTCAGGCACTCTACTGTCTCTTGTCTGTGCATCATGGAGGCCACAGTCGAGCGTTGCTGTAAAAGAGGGAAATGTAATTAGACAAGTGAGATAAGCTGTGTCTCAGTTATGCAAAATGTTTGTAATGTTTCTGATGGAAATACATATTGGAAATAATATATAACTGATACATTAGCATGTCATTTACTGACAACATACAGTAGACCGTTAACCTGTAGTCAGTTGTATGCCCTTCAGAAATGTTGGCACCCTTCATAAACATTAGCAGTATATTTTTTTTGTGTGTTCTACAAAACATAGACATTGCAAAATATTGATTTAGTGTTTCTTTAGTCATTTCTGTTTTGAGATGGAAGTATGCTTGGTATATTATTTTATCTATGGCCAAGTCTTAAACTCCTGGCTTATGCAAACAGGTTTTGGGCTGTAATATCCTGGTACATAACAGAATTCATGATTCCATTCGTCTTCACAAGAGCCCCCAAACCACCTGCCACAAAGAGCCAGTTAACAGAAATTTAATCACAAAAATCAACTAAACTGTGTAATTCTGAAACGGTGTTCTTTTTCCCCTTTTCACTTTGGTTTTATTTGGTTTGATTGAAATATAAGGACTCAAAAAGCCTAACAGTGCTATTGATCAACTCCATCAGTGCTTTTATAATAATCAAGTGTGTTCAAGCATTTCTGACTGCTCATCTGTTTGCGTCTGTAGACACAATCTTAGACACTTACGCAGACCCATGGGTGTTTAAGAGCTTCCTGTGCAGTGATCCTCTTGGCCGGATTGATAGTGAGCATCTGGTTAATGAGGTTCTTGGCTTCAGGGGTGACTGTGTCCCACTCCGGAGAAGGAAACTGCAGGACAATAGACACACACACATACACGTGCAAGATTGATGGGTGTTGGCGTGGAAGATACCAGTAAATGGCGTGTAATAATGTCCGGTACTTACATCATAGGCTCCGGCTTTGATCTGCTGGTAGAGTTTGTGCTGGTCCTCATCCCAGAAAGGCGGGTAACCCACGAGCAGAATGTACAAGATAACACCTGTGCAGACATTTCACAACAAAAAAGTAAATATTTATAGAGTTACATAAAATCCCTTGCTTACAAAAGTCCTATTTTTGTAATAGTTGCACTTAATATTACCAATTTGGACTAGTGCCATGGACTCTGAACATATGAGACACGTCTATTTAAAATTTTAATTTTAGAATAAAAACATTCTCTGTCCAATCATCTTTAATTGTTCAGAGTTGTTTTTCAGAGCCATGTTTTCAGTTACCTATTCAAACTGGAGGAGAGGCTAAATGAAATAAATAACGTATTTAAACAAAAACCCTCTGTGAAAACTTTCCCCTTTCTGAACTAATGTCTCTAGCCCTGTAACTAATCTTTGGTCCAGTGAGCTTCTCTGTAAATTGGCAGACAAAATGTACCTCTAAACTTCTGAATTCTTGCTCCCATCATGAGTTACATCATCAATAAAGATTAGTGAGCCTGTTCCAGAAGCAGCCACGCAAGCCCAAGCCATGACACTACCTCCACCATGTTTCACAGATGAGCTTGTTTGTTTTGGATCATGAACAGATCCTTTCTTTCTCTACACTTTGGCCTTTCCATTACTTGCTGAGGTTGTCTTGTTCCTTGTCTTGGTTCCAGAACTTTTGTGGCTCATCTCTGTATTTCTTTGCGAATTCCAAACTGGCTTTCTGAGTCTTATTGCTGTTGAGTGGTTTGCATCTCGTGGTATGGACTCTATATTTCTGCTCTCAAAGTCTTCCTCTAAAGGTGGATTGTGATACCTTCACCCCAGCCCCACAGAGGTTATTAGTGATGTCACTGACTGTTGGTTTTGGGTTTTTCTTCACAGATCTCATCTCACAATGTTTCCGTCATCAGCTGTGGTTTTCCTTGGCAGACTCATTCCACATTCCATGTCTGTATTTTTTATTGGAGTAGCTGAACTAGTTTTTTTAAACTTTATTTTCTTATAAGTTTGTTGGCTCTGCTACAGTTATTTTTCAAGTATTCCATCCTGGCTGCTGAAATACTTTGCTGTCTGCGGTGTGGACATGGGTGTTGTTGTGACCTTTAAGAGCAGGAAATGCTGAGCAAAGATAGCCAGTAACAGACAAGCTTTCTACAGAGCTTGGTGTGTCTAAGAGAGAGAGACAGGATGAGAGAGATGGCAAAAAGAACATCTGACTCACCACAAGCCCAAATGTCCACGGGTTTCCCATAAGCCTCTTTCCTTAGCACCTCAGGAGACAGGTAACCTGGTGTACCTGCGAATCCTGCTCGTTGAGATATAAATATGGTTGTAAAAAAAACAATAAGTTGACAATCCCAAGACAGCCGAGACACCAATCAGATATGGCTAGTTTCAGTACAGGCTACATACCAAACCAGGCCTGCTGCTCTCCTTGCACTTCAATGGCCAGACCGAAATCGGCTAACTTCACTGCTGCATTCTTGCATTTGCTAGCCAGGAGCAGGTTCTCTGGCTAAACAAGGATACCAGGGTCACAGATTACTGTAATAGCTTATCCACAAATCACATACACACACACAAACACATACACACACACTGAAGAAACACTAAACAGCTGCCCCAGTCAACATAAATACAATTTAGGAATGCATTAGTAACATCGTATGATGATTATTATACACGACTGCATTAGTAAAGCCTTATTTTTGCAGTTGCAATGAGTAAATGTCTCAGTGACTGAGACGTGGAGATAGTTTGCGGTCACACTGCACAATGGAGGTCAGAGATCCAGCAGAATGGACCACATCAGGCCATCTCATCAGTCTGCGTATACAAGTAACCTCGCCGCTGACTTCAGAGGCTGTGGCTGTGAGCTCCGTCACTTTACTCCCACTCACATACTGATGAACACGCAACGGCTCAGACCCTTACAACCATGCAAACACAGACATACTTATGCATAAAGGCACACAGTTTTGCAGACATGGTGTAAGCTACTACACATATGCCACCACAGATTTTATAATAATCAAAGCTGCAATTTGATGGTGTCCAGTGTAATCCTTTAAGAAAAATAACATGAAAATTGTGGTAATCTGAGATTTAATAGTCATGGATTCAGCCCAACTGGCCTCTCAATCTTTTAAAGGTCTCTTGATCTTATTTTATTTTAATTGTGCAGTCTACAATACCATTTCTTTTTTTCAGACCAAGTATGACTATATTCCGATACTGATACTGAAATGAGTAGCCTACAACCTTAGTATTAATCAGGGGCATCATGGGACATTTTATTTTGCTCTGTCTACATTTCCCAAGTTTAAATAGTAGACAAAGCTCACACATTTTTTTTCTACTAGGCTTGTTCTTCATAATGTTAATGGGTTGACTATAAACAAAGTGCATTAGCTAGCTATGTTAGTTACCTTGGATCAACTATGGTTGCAGTAGAAAGTGGGTTTTGTTTCATTTCAGAAAAGCTCTTCTGTTGTTTCCATTACGTTGGTTGTTAATGACCAATTGTGGTTGATCAACAACAACATACTGGGTAAGAGCTGTTCTTTTCACACACCTAGCTTTATCTGTAGATATTTTTCTTGCCTAGCCTGCATCATTGTTTGCAGTTGTCTGCTAAAAGCTATGAACTCGTGCCAAGTTTCAAGTTTGTTTCATCAGGTTCCTTGTACTGTAGGAAGATGGTGTAGTTCCTCTTCTTAATATTTTCACAGCACACAGTAGGCATTGCCTTGTTTGCATAATTAATTGTGAAACATGCCAAGATTGCTGTCATTTTGTATCGCCTGTTCAATAGCGCAACAATAGACACAAGGCTTACACCACATAGTATCGGATGTAGGTATCTGAACATTTTTCTCAAACAAGAAGTGAAGAACAACCGAAAACCCGACATCGCATATATGTGTCTGTCCAGCTGCCTAGGTAGGTTGATAACTGGACCTCAATGACGTACATACCCTTGAGTGCTGTACATCCATTCCATCCATCCGTTTTCTGTACTCCTTATCCTACAAAGGGTTGCGGAAAGCCTGGAGCCTATCCTAGGGGACACGGGGCACAAGGCCGGGGACCCCCTGGACAGGGTGCCAACCCATCGCAGGGCACAATTTAGAGATGCCAATCAGCCTACAACGAATGTCTTTGAACTGGGGAAGAAACCGGAATGCCTGGAGGCAACCCCTGAAGCATGGGGAGACCATGCAAGCTCCACACACACAGATGGGACTCGAACCCCAACCCGGGAGGTGCAAGGCAAACTTGGTTATTTTATTGTTTATCAGAAAATGATAAACTATGAAATTAAAATGTCAGTATACTTTTTTTTTTTTTTGCAATTTATAGGTGTCTATAACTGGAACAAAACATGCAAAAAGCTTTCAAGCACTCATTTTTATTTCTTGGGTGCTTTAATAGAAGTAATATAATATATACACCCATCAGCCATAACATAAAACCTGCCTAATATTGTGTAGGTACCCCTTGTGCAACCAAAACAGCTCTGACTCATCGAGGCATTGACTCAATAAGACCTCTGAAGGTGTGCTGTAGTTCCTTTAGCAGCAGATCCTTTATGTCCTGCAAGTTGCGAGGTGGGGCCTCCACGGATCAGACTTGTTTGTCCAGCACATCCCACAGATACTCGATCAGATCGAGATCTGGGGGAATTTGGAGACCATGTCAACACCTTGAATTCTCTCATGTTCCTCAAACCATTCCTGAACATTTTCAACAATTTGGGGCGGCTATGGCTCAATTGGTAAAGCGGGTTGTCCACCAATCGTAGGGTTGGTGGTTTGATTCCCGGCCCGCATGACTCCACATGCCGAAGTGTCCTTGGGCAAGACACTGAACCCCGAGTTGCTCCCGATTGCAAGTTAGTGCCTTGCATGGCAGCTCTGCTACCATTGGTGTGTGAATGGGTGTATGAGACACAGTATAAAGCGCTTTGGATAAAAGCGCTATATAAGTGCGCCATTTACAATTTCTGCAGTGTGAAATTGTAAATGGAGCTGCATGGAGCTGCATGGAGCATTATCCTGCTGAGAGGCCACTGCCATGAGGGACTACTGCTCCCATGAAGGAGTCTACAATGTTTAGGTAGGTGGTACGTGTCAAAGTAACATCCACATGAATGCCAGGACCCAAGGTTTCCAAGCAGAACATCTCCCAGAGCATCACACTCCCTCCACCAGCTTGCCTTCTTCCCATAGTGCATCCTGGTGCCATCTCTTCCCCAGGTAAGCGACACACACACCCAGCCATCAGCATGATGTAAAGGAAAATGTGATTCATTAGACCAGACCACATTCTTCCATTGCTCCATGGACCAGTTCTGATGCTCACGTGTCCACTGAGGTGCTTTTGACAGTCGACAGGGGTCAACATGGGTACTCTGACCGGTCTGTGGCTATGCAGCCCCATACTGTGCGTACTGACACCTTTCTATCATAGCCAGCATTAACTTTTCCAGCAATCTGTGCTACAGTAGCCCTTCCGGGGGATCGGACCAGACAAGCTAGCCTTCACTCCCCACGATGATGAGCCTTGGGCGAACATGACCCTGTCTTCAGTTCACTGGTTGTCCTTCCTTGGACCACTTTTGGTATTTACTAACTACTGCTTACTGGGAACACCCCACAAGACCTGCTGTTTTGGAGATGCTCTGACCCAGTCATCACAATTTGGCCCTTGTCAAAGTCGCTCAGAATCATTTTTCATGCTTCTAACACATGAACTTCGAGAACTGACTGTTCACTTGCTACCCAAAATATCCCACCCCTTGACAGGTGCCATTGTAACCAGATAATGAATGTTATTCCCGTCACCTTTCGGTGGTTTTAATATTATGGCTGATAATTGTGTAGGCATAGATAGTCTAGATGACGACGTCTAAATTCCTTTGTGTGGAAATCTGACAGGAATTTATCAGAAATGGTGTGTTGATATACAAAATGCCATGTATGATAGACAAACTAGGATATCAGCTATATAAATTTGCCTACAATGCTATGTAGGTAGTATTTTGTGTGGTTGGACTGCATAACAGTGTCAGGTGTTTAAAAAAATAAATAAATAAAAAATATTTAAAAAAAACCAAAAGGGAAGAAAAAAAATTCTTAAATTCTGTGTGATATGAAACAAGAGACAACAGCACCTGCTAGCTGGTTTCATTATGATTCATACTGATAGCTGTGAAAGCCTCTATGACAGTTTCAAATTGACGTTTTTGCTTCCTTTCAGAAACATCAGATAACACTGACTGAAACACAAATAATTCTTCAGCTCTAAGTTTCGAAACACACACGTACAGAGGTGACATATTTCCAGCCCGATAAAACATACATATTTTTTTTGTGCGTGTGTTTGCAATGCTGCAATCTCTCACTGTGTGCTTGGTACAGTGCTAAGTAGGTTAAGTTCCTTCCGCTCTGGTGGAAGCTGGTCTGGGTGAGAAAGTGGGTTAGAAGGCAGAGGAGAAGAACAGTGTGGGTGCTGGAGAGCGATTCCAGTTCTCTCCTGCTCATCGCTGCCCAACTACAGCTCCCAGAAGAAAGGAGAGCAGGGAAAGAGAACGTGTAATGCCATAGCTATCTCCAATCACAGCTGCTATTCAGGGAAATAAGACGTGAACCACAATGACTGTTCAATGTCACGTTCGGGGAGTCCTTTGGGGAACAGAAATGTGGAGCAGAGTCTGGGAGGTTAAAAGACCTCAACATTCAGTCTTGAAACCCTTCGCGTTCATGACCTCGTTCTTAAAAGATGTCATAATATGCTTAAAGTCCCGCACTGAACTGTTCTAATCAAAAACCCCAGAACAGTTTTTATATCACACAGACGGACTCATTAAACCATTTATATTTGACTCCTGCTAAATCTCATCTCATCTCATGATTAATGAATAAACATAAGCTGATCACACTTAAATTGCTTGCTGCTTACTAAACCACGTTGCTGCAGATCTTTCCCCTTTAAAATGTGCCGGTACTGTATTTTTGAAAAGTACACAACAAACCAAAAGTTAATAAGAGTGAGACTGCTGTCCCCGATACAGAATGAAATTAATATTTGTAACTCTGAGGAATAGGTGTGTATACGTATAATAATTTATACCACAGCAACGAATGCTCAAATATATAGTGGTTTGAAGGTGTAAATAAATTTTCCATAACAGCAGTCTTGATGGTAGTGCCAGGTGTACGGCAAATCACAAGTTTATATTATTGTGCTTGTTGATAATGATGTATTATAATTTCTACAGTACCGATGCACTACATATAACAATAGTTAATATAGTGAAGTTTTCAGTAAGCAGACATTTATTTAACTATTATGGAAGGAGTCTCTAGTGTCAGTGCTTTGTAAAAGTCAGTACATTTGCCACCACTGGTAAATCTTCAGGATAGAGGACGTTGCTCGTTCCCGGTTTCTCGGTAATACGATAAGCTGCATTTTTAACTTCAACAGAGACAAAAGAGAGGCTGAAGTGAGAATAACTGGTTATATCTGAGATAACATAAGTGATAACCCAGAACTAATTTGTCCCACAAACATTTCACAACAATAAATAAATATAAACAGTTAAAAAGCATCATGTGTTTCACTAATATATTAAAATTGTAATCATTTGTGAATTGTAGTGGTATGAAAAGAATAAAACACTTTGGGATGTGCTGTTATTACACCACCACTGTGTTGCTTATTTTCTTATAATAGCATGCCCCAAAGCGTAGTGTTTTATTCCTTACATATCTAGATAGTAAAACTTTTAAAATGCTATCATTACAATATCTTCTTTGATGTACACTCACTGGCCACTTTATTATGAACACCTGTACATCTACTCATTCAAGCAATTATCCAATTAGCAGCAGTAATGCATAAAATCATGCGGGTATAGATAAAGAGCTTCAGCTTAAAGAGCTTCATCAGAATGGGGAAAATGTGATCCCACTGACTTTGACCATGGCATGGTCATTGGTGATCTTCTGTGATTTTCACACAGAACAGTCTCTAGAGTTTGCATAGAATGCTGCAAAATATAAAAAGCATGAGATAGGTCAGAAGAGAATGGCTAGACTGGCTTGAGCTAACAGGAAAGATCCATCCATCCATCCATCGTCTACCGCTTACTCCTTTTCAGGGTCACGGGGAACCTGGAGTCTATCCCAGGGAGCATCGGGCACAAGGCGGGGTACACCCTGGACAGGGTGCCAGTCCATCACAGGGCACAATCACATACACACTCACACACCCATTCATACACTACGGACACTTTAGATACGCCAATCAGCCTACCATGCATGTCTTTGGACTGGGGGAGGAAACCGTAGTACCCAGAGGAAACCCCCGCAGCATGGGGAGAACATGCAAACTCCACACACACATGGCCCCGGCGGGACTCGAACCCTGGAGGTGTGAGGCGAACGTGCTAACCACTAAGCCACCATGCACCCCAACAGGAAAGATATGGTATCTCAAATAACAACTTTCAAAACCATGATGAGCAGAGGTTCACCCAAACTGGACAGCTGAAGTTTGGAAAAATGTCACCTGGTCTGGTGAATCTCGATTTCTGCTGCAACATGGAGATGGTAGGATCAGAAATTGGTGTTAACAGCAAGCCGTCTCAAGACTGGTTCCATGACCGTGATAACAGTGATGCATCGTCCATAGGAGAAGGCATACACATCACATATGCTATATATAAATGTTGATTTTTGACAGATAGCATTTTAAAATGTTGAGCAATCATCAAGAATAGGAGCTCACTGCCCCAGTTATCATTAGTGGTCACTAGTGGTCAAAAATGGGAACTGCAGCAAGTGCTGATAGAGGACCATTGGGAAAAGAATCACGCTGCCCCATAGTTGGTCTATAGATGTTTTCAGTGGAGGAGCTGCAGACAGCACAGGCCGTCAAGATCTACTTTTATAGCAAATAATCAGAATTAAGTCAAATAAATTTCCACAAACAAAGGCAAAGTGTAAGTGCAGACAGTGTGTCTATGATGTACAGAACCATTTCTATTGTAAGATGCATTACAAAGATTGGAGGAAGCCAAGGGAGAATATGGAGCAGATAATGTCTGTACATCAGAACTACATGTGCACCAGGTTGAACTTGTTTCCAATACAAATGCTGAGGAAAATGAAGAAGAAAATGTGTCTCGCTTTTCCAGTGCTTTTGGTTTTTTTGGGGGCTAATTTTATGTTTGGTTTCAGGTCTTTTGTATATTCGGGCTGGAAATTTTGATGAACCTGGTATCTCAAGTTAATGACATTAGTTAGAAAAACGGTACACCTAAAACCGCTCAAAATGAGCTGCTAGCCTGTATACAGGATGAAAAAAAATTCACTGGATCGTCTATTCCATAAGTCAAATGTGATAGCCTCTTGGCTTCATTTTGTTTGAGGCTATGTCGTTGTTGATTTTTTTTTTAAATCTATGTCCAAAATCTAAATCTAAATAACCATGAGCCGCTGCTGCACAACTATAAGTTCAGCGTACTTCAATGGCCTCCTCAGGCACCAGATCTGAATCCAATAGCTTGGATTGGATTCCAATAGCTTTGGAATGTAGTAGAACGGGAGATTCACCGCATGAATGTGCAGCTGAAAAATCCACAGCAGTTATGTGATGCAATCATCTCAACATGGACCAAAATCTCAAAAGGGTTGTTTCTGACACCTTGTGGAATGCATGGCATGAGAAATTGAGGCTGTTCTGAGGGCAAAGTGGATCCTATGCAGTATTAGCTTGATGTTCATAATAAAGTTGCCAGTGAGCATATATACAGTATTAATAACAATCAGTACCAGCACACACAAAAAAGCAACAATATTTAAACAAAGACAAGAAAAATTATTATAGATAATAAACCATTTTTTCTTTATGCCAGAAGCAAGCATATTCACTCATGCAAACTCATGACATCAAAATCACAAAATCATGATACGTTTTATAAATGAAATAATTGTACAAAGTAGTGGTATTTCCTATGTATCATTTGCTATCACATATACATACTGTATATACATCATTATCATCTTCAGGAACTGTTCATTAGGGTGGAGGGACACAAACGCAGACGAGTGCATGGACACGTGTGCAAGCATGCAACCGCGGCGAGGCAGTGGAAAGAACAAGAGCCGTCACTCACCTTGAGATCTCGGTGCACCACACCCATTTGGTGGCAGTGAAGCACCGCCTCCAGGATCTGCTGGATGCAATGACTGCATGCAAACACCAGGGGGCGTGTGTTAGTTGGAGCAGTGCTACATTCTCTCGTGCACAGGCACAGGCAGGGAATGGAATACTACAGCTATGCATCACACATACATACTTTTGATTTTGATAAAGGTCTTAGTTTTTTGAAGTATAATATCTACAGAATATCTGTTGCTATCATTGGTTCAAGTGCAAGGTTTGAAAGCCCCTGATGAAAAGCGGGGAGGTTGTGTTTCTGAAAGCTGTGCTTCAGAAAAAAGAGAAAGAGCACACAAAGCAGATTTGATAACTGCCCAGACTCAAAGACTCCAGAGAATGCTGTATTACCAGAAAACCCATCAAAAGACAAATTCAACACATGTAGGTACCAAAGCAGTGTAACAAGTCTATTTTAAGTATCTTTCACCTCATACTTTTTTAGTAACACTTTACTACATGTTCAAAAGAAAAAAACTCCACTTCACTACCTTTTCAAAACACAATATCACTACATTTCTATATGTGATAAGGTGAAATTTTTAGCACCAGACATCTTTAAGGACTCTAAAGTCCTAAAAAATCTCAACTTTAAAACATTAATACTCCTCATCACTGTAATCTAGCTGTTTATAAATATACACTTTGCATTCGTCACACCAGTTAGTATTGTGACAGCTAGCTATAAGCAATCAGCTAGTTTGTACCTTCAGAGATTTTATGCTAGCTAGTGTGAGAGATTAGCAATAAAGCTATTAGCTAGTCTTGGGTAATGTTTTCCCATTTATCATTTGTAAATAAAATCAGTGTTTGGTTTGTGAATCTTTCTTGTATTTTCATACTTTCAGTATATTACAGAGTGTGTACTTTTTTCGGTTTTAACTTGAGTGAAGAACGTGCCCATGAAATTGTACCAGAGGATATATTTACTGTAGAAGAGTGATTGCTCTTTTACTTTTACTAAAGAATTTGTGTGTTTTTACCTTTAAGGGTGGGAAAGAATGAATGATTTGCATCCGTTTTTACTTCTCATTGGCTGCATGTCCACAATAAATGCAGTGTACCACACGCAAGGATGTCAAAAAAAAAAGTTACAACTGGGGTTGAAATGCTGAGCATTAACACTACTATGTTGTGTTACTGGCACAGGAAGCGCCAAATGACGCTATACCACTACAGCAAAAAGCCCTCCGACCGTCAGATTGTCACACCACCACCCACGAGAGAGAGAGAGAGAGGGAGAGAGAGAGAGAAAGAGAAAAAGTGAGGGACGGAAGAGAAAGAAAGAGACATACCAAAAAAGAGACCAAAAGAAAAAAAATCCAGTTAAATAGAAATAAAGACTAAGAAATAAAGACAGAGTGTGCTTGAGACAGGGAAGGAGGAAACAGAGGAGACAAGCAGTAGGAGGATGCAATGAGACAGGCAGAGAGAGAGAGAGAGAGAAAGAGCGAGAGAGGATGCAAGTGTGGCAGGAGCTCCTGAAAAAAAAAAGGCATGTGGATATATGGCAGTGTGTCAGAATCAGGATGTGGACAGTGTGAGTCAGGCTGTGTAGGCGCAGGCTTCTGATTTGCTGATTATATCTATATCACTGTTACTTACAAGGTATATAACCACCTTCCTTCCAACTCTGTATCTATCAACTGTACATAGCATTGGCATCCAATAATATAACTGTTCAGACCATCCATGTGGCTGACACCAAATTCCTGGTACATCTTGTACTTGACAAATAAATATTCTGGTGCTTGCAGAGAGAAACAGGATGTGTAAAGTGTTCCTGGAGGTGTAGGAGGTGAAACCAGCAGATATTCAAATATTCAAGCATTCACTCTATGGGGTTGTTAAGTTCTGAGAGCGATGAGTTCTTTCTCCTTAAGTTTCCTCACTGTTGCCATAGCAACAACTAGTAATACTAACGGAGACATCAATAATGTTATGTCCATTACTGCTGAAGAGTCTCACTACTGGAAATCCTTAATTCAGATAAAGGTGCTTGACAAAATGATCAGTGATTGAGAAGGGCATAATCTGGTCCTTGGATTTTTTAAAACTTTCATTTTAGTGGTCGCTTTAATAAACTTATGCTTTGCATAAGTATCTACCACCCCTGGAACTTTTCCATATTTTTTAGTGGTCCATCCAGGAGCTAGAATGAATTTAATTGGGATTGCAAGTCATGAACCAGCACAAAATAGCTTATAAGTGTTTGGGGGTGAGGGGATGGGGGGGGGGGGTCGGAGTGCAGGGACTTCTGGAAATGTATCAGGCAAAGTTCAGTTACAAAAGAATATCCCAAACTGAATATGAGAAATTGAATCTCTCACAGAAACTCGGTAAAGACTGCATTAGTTACAGAAGCAACCAAGGGGCCAAGGGTAACTCTGAAGGAGCTGAAGAGATTCACAGTTCAGATGGGAGACAACCATTGCCCTGACACTTCACGAAGGGAGCCATATGAAATCCCATTCAGAGACAATGCACATATGGGGGGGGGATTCTCTGGTCCATTGAGACCAAAAATAAACTTTTTGGGCTGCATTTGACAGAAGCCCAACAGTACTCATCACCCTGAGAACACCAATACCATAGTGAAGCATGGTGGTGGTAGCATCATATTGAGCATGATCTTTGGCCTCCTTGATCGAAGAGTTTAAATGCTTATTCAAGGCACTGTAGCAAGAAGCAACAATGTGAGGACTGTTTTCTGTATATATGATAGAAAACACAGAAACAACTACAGCAAAGGTTATTTACAGAATAAGGAAGGTGCCATTATATCAATAATAGTTTACTAAACTGGTATTTCAGCAAAATTTGTATTACATTATATTAAATATATTAATTTGTATTCAGCAAAAGTGGTATTAAAGGCAAAATCCACATTAAATTCTCACAGGAATAACAAAATCATACAGCATTAACCAATAAATTAGCACCAGAATCCCTAAGCAGATCACAAATATTTCAATATAAAGAGACCTAATGTATTTCAGTTTGGACATTTCCTTTAATGTGAATGTTCCCAAACAACATTTATTAAATAACCTATACAACATATGAGAGAGATAGATAGAGATCTGTGTGATAGGCAGTGGGATAGTGTGAATCCTAAGCTAACATCACACAGTCTGTACATGACACACTCATGTGGCACAGCAAGAGCCTCTGAATTCCAAAACAGTAAGGACAGACAGATTGGGCTTCCCTTTGCCCTGGCAGCAATGCCAAATGTCCTATCAGATGTCCTTCTAGTGAGCGAGTGGACAGCATGGTCTTACTCCTGCCTTTTCGCTTCCTAGAGACCGGACATGCCGTCAAATCCAGCACACACACACACGCACGCACGCACACACACACACACACGCACAGTGGCTATGCATGAGTGTATGAACAATTTCAGATAAATAGCCATCACAAAATACTCTAACTGCAAACACATCTCCTATTGAGTGTTCTGACAAATTACAAATTAAATGAATGCGAGTGATAAGTTGAACTTTTCCATGTGGGAAAGAAAGAGAAAAAAAGCGAGACTTTGCTTTTTAGGCTTGAAAACAAGATGCCTTGAGGAAGCTAGAGGAAGTAGTCAGTTGTCCCAGTGCATCGAATGCAGAAAATAAATCCATCATCCATACAGGTTAGATAGACAGGCAGACAGACACACAAACAGGTCAATGCGGCAGGCATTACGAGTCTCATGCGGTGGCCAGTGCACTCGCTATACTGACCTTCAGGTCCCTGTGCACTATGTCATGTTGGTGAATGTGATTGACACTGTCTAGAATCTGATGGATACAGTGACTGCAAAGACAAGACAAGAGAGGGAAGGACAGAGAAAAAAGGTGGAGATAAGATGAGGCTGCTAGAGAAGAAGTGAAGGGGACAGGGTTAGTAATGGTGACGGGTAGAGATACTGGCGTGGAAGAAGAGATTATAACATAGGCTACAGAGCACAGTGACAAAAAAAAAAGAAAAGTGCCAGCTTGCCATTTTTAGAGCTGGCAATTGCAAAAACCCATCATTCTCCTTTCTTCTTTCACTGATTCCATCCACTCCGTTTTGGATAGGGGTGGAGATTGTTTTCTGGGCCAGAAAAATATACTCAGAAGGTGAAAATGAAGAGGCTAGGCAGATCTTGTGCATAACTATATTGCAAATCAGTATCATGGAAATAATACACTATATTATAGGCCAGGATGCATATTTAGACATTACAGACTGCAACTTTAAATGGTTTAAAACATAAAGAGATAATCCAACACCTAATACATTAAGTCATGGAAGAACTAAGTGGAGTGAGGGTGTCTTTCATGCTGTGTGTGTCTACTTTCTCAAGAAAAAACATGGCATTCTCCTTGGTGTTATCAGATTAGATTTTGATCTCTGGAACAAATCAGGATGGAGGCGGATCTGTTCGAGGCACGCTTTTTACAAGTCGCAAACAATGTTGCCATACAGACAGACGCACAGCTTAAATTGTCTGTGATGCTTGTCTGGTTGTTTGTTTTATAATGACACTCCCTCTTATTCTCATTTGTAGGGCTCTTATCTGTTCAGGTGAGAGGACTCCAAATAACAGCACCGACGCTTGAAATCTAGATCTATTGTGGCGGCATTGTTGAGCAGTATCTACGTGGAATAAATGGGGTGAATGGAACGTGTGTGTGCATAATGGTGGATGCGTGCGTGCGTGCGAGTATGTGCGTGGACTGAGCTGACAGTACTGGACATGTGGCGGGGGCTTGAGTCAGAGCTGGCACACTAATTATCTGTGTTAATTAGAGGCCTACTTTCATGTCTCTCTAAGGAAGGCGAAGATGGGCCGGGGGACTCTAAAGCACGGCAGCCTGGACTAGGAGACGAGGATACAGTATAATCCCACAACAGTCTCTGCAGTGGAATGAAAACTAGTGGGCAAGATAATGTGGGGGGGTTTACATGATATGTTTCTGAGTGGACCAACACAAAAGCGTTTGTCCTGCCGTTGGGAGGATGCAAGTTCGAACCCCGACAATGACAAATGTTTGGGAGGGAACTTTTCAGCATCACTCTCAATCCCCTGTCAATCACAGCAACACTAGCCAATCCTAGGTGGCTGTGAGCTCATTTATGCAGAAGCGGGCAGATAGCGCATTCGTCAGAGTGTAATGCACTTGGCTTGCTTCATGTGTCTCAGAAGTTTGCCCCACTCTGTTTGTACGTAGCTGTCGTGTAAACTAGTGAGTGGGATTTGGCAAGATCAAATTAGGGAGAAAATAGTGGGGAAAAAAATCCACCAAAAAAAAAATGATTAGTATTTCATAAAATACGATTTTCAGTTTATCATACTGACTAGTCTCTCCTCCTCCCAGGCATCTCTCCTTCTCCTCTTTCTCACAGCGTGTCTTACGCCCCCCCGCAATACACCCACACAGTCAAATTGATTAGAGTCCCTCTCCTGAAGGGGACTGCAGTGTGTTTGTGTGTGCGTGTGTGTGCTTGTGTGTGCGCGTGCGTGTGTGTGCATGTGTGTGTGCGTGTGTATGTAGCGGAGAAGAGAATAGAGACTCTGAAAACAAAGGTGGGGAAAAAGATGGAAAAAAAACAGAAGGGGGGTACACAGGGACCTGCAGAAGCCGATATCTACTGTGTGTGCGCGCACTATGAGCTATGAGACACTGACACAACTCGGCCGCCCACGCTGGCTTTTATGAGAGAATGGCTGTAAATTTATGAGCTATTCATGAGTCAAAATACTGCTTCAAAATGCCTAACGAGCTACACTAACCTGAATAATTCTTCGATATTAGTATACAAAGTTATGCATGCGCCCTTTAGCCAGAGAAACGCTGTGATGAGGAATGAGAAGAACAGAACACGGGCTTGGGTCTGGGAGGAGTGAAAGGGAAGATGGCGCAGAAAGAAAAAAAACGTGTGCAGATAGAGAGAGGAGGCAGAAACGCTGAAAACAGTTTACCTGGCGTCAGCTTCGCTGTAATATTCTCGCGCTACAATGTCTTCAAACAACTCGCCACCGGTGACCCTGTAGGAAAGAGCAAGAAAAGGATTACTAATAAAACTAATTATGTATCATTAATAGTCTGTGCGTGTGTATTTAAGCATCGCTGCCGTGCATTGGAAGTGTAACTTTTTTTTTTATACATGGGACTAATATTTTCATATGTTGGTATGAACGTATGAGAGAGAAGGATAGATGGGGGAATCCTCTAGAAGAGTCATCCTGGGGCTTCAGGGGGGAAAGCCCCTGCTGCAGGATTTCTCTTCAGCCGGGCAGCCCGGCTCTGTTTCCATGGAAACTAGCTCTTCAGAATAGGAGACAGCAAGGGAAAGCTGAGGATGGTGGGGAAGAGAAAGGAGGGGAGGGGTTCGCTGGTGGGTGAGTAGAGAACCAACGTGTAGGAGCCATTAAGCGCACGGTGAACACAGAGAGCAGAGAAAGGGACATATGGCGGCGCAGGCATTTTTAATGACGCTCCGCATTACGAACATGCACTCACAAGTCAAACAGGAGGTAGTGGAAGCCTTCTTCTGATATACTGTCATGGAGTCGGACTGGAGAGGAGAAAAGAAAGAAGAGTGTTAAGCCTGCGGTCTTTAACAGCCATCGCTGATAACGCATTTTCCTTACTGCATAAATAAAAGCAAAGTTTAATCTTAGGAAACACTATGAAGCCCACTTTGTTATCTCGCCTGCTAAAAGTGCACGTGAGTGCGCAATTTTCTGCTTCCTTCATGCTAAAACTGAGTGCATTCTTTCCTATGACACACTCATTCCTACTGACGATTGCGTCAGGGTAAGTGATTACAGGACAATACTCACCGATGTTGGGGTGCTTGAGAAGACGACAAATGCGAGCTTCACGTTCAAGCTTCTGGTGATCTGTGAAACAAAAAAAAACAAAAACCCATGTTATTCAGCAATTACTATGAATTAGCACATGTGTGCTTGAAGACAAGTTCTGAGACTGTTAGGAGTTAAGCTGCATTTAAATCAGAGCTTATTTATCATAGGGGAGACATGAAATTTGAACAAAAAAAAAAACATTTGGTATCATTTCAAGAGAGTTCACAGTCAGACCAGCAGACCACCCACACACAAAAAAACACTTCTGTGTTGCTGTAAATGCCATTCAAAGGTGTTTTTTTTTTTCGAATATAATAATAATGTAAAAAATCTGGATTAACAAATAATGACAAGTCACAAGTAACGTGATGATTATGACCTATTCTCATCCTTCAGTACATTTACGATGCAGAACTTACAGACCTGAGACACAAAAAAAGTAATCTGTTAAATCCACCTACAAAATGATGCTAATATGCCTAGCAATGAACGCAAGGTACTGTCATGATGTGAGTTTGTGTGACCTCAGCAGAACCAGCGTGCATTGTTATCCACGTTAGTGTTGTTCAGTCCAACATTATAGATAAGCTTCAGGGATGTATCTTATCACACAACAGAAACCAGCAAAGCCAGCAAGACAATCAAAGAGGCATTGAGGTTGTTGTGGTATAACGGCAGAGCAAGAAAACCACTGAGAAAGTGTGGGAAAACATCGCTGAACTCTGTGTCTACTGGTTGTACCTACACTGCGTTTAGTGAGTGTGATTTTATTATACTGAGTTGTGAAGGGAAATGGTTTAAGATATTGTGTTAAGATATTGATGGTGAAAAACTCAAAAATGATGTCATTTCAGTAGTTTGTCTCAGAATGAGTTAAATGAATGAAGTATTCTTTAACAACAGTCCTTTAAAACTGAAATCCATCCAAGGCTCAGAAATGGAATTGAAAACAGCTTGGTTAGCGCCGATCAGAAGCAGCATTTTTACATTCCTAATATGAAACCTGTGGCGGCTCATCCACCGGGGCATGTCAGCTATTCAACAAATATTATCTTTACAAAGTCCTCACTCACAATTTCATACACTGTTAAAGCAGTCCCTCCAGGATTTTGCCATCACAGAAATGAATGAAAAATCTATTTTGTTTGAAATTACTGCCGATTTTACACAGATTTGGGCCAAGAAGCATCATGTGATGTCATCACAATGCACATTCAGCCAAAGCCCTCTTCAATTCACGCGTGTTGTACATGAGTACAGCTAAAAAGTCGCATTTAACATCACCACGAAAGGCCCTGCAAAACAATTTTGGGCAGTTGCAATTTCGCCAATTCAAGTAGTTTTCTGCACAAAAGAAACTCCACAAGTAGCATCCCAAATTTTGAAAAAAGAAAAAACAAAAGCACAGCAAAATCAAGCATTATTTTTGCTGCAAACATAAAAAAAACATCACAATCCTGTACAGACTGTTAAATAATAATGACCTCTTTTGAGTGGCCAATGATTTAAAAAAAAAAACGTGTTTTGATGATCTAAAAGCATTTGTCAGTATGAAGGTAAGACATAAATAATAAGCTAGTGAGCAACACCTGGTTAGCCTACTTTTATGTTCCTAGCAAAATAACACTAGTTGAAGGTTTACATTTTCTTTCCACAAGCCGGTTCAGAGCCCTGCTCAAAGCTCTTCTGTACTCTCTGTGCAACATTTGGACCTTCTCGTAATATTTGTCCCATTTTCTTACTGACACATTTGTCTTAAATCGGTCTGATTGCTTGTCCAGTCTGCTTTTTAATCTTGACACATCTGTTCTAACCCTGCCAGATGTCATACACTGTTTTTATTTTTAATCATGCCTAGAGAGAGACAGGGTCATGGAAAAACTTTTTCTGACTTCTTGCTTTTGTTTATTTTCAAAATTGGAAGAAAAAAAAATGGTTAATTAGACGTGCACATCCCATTCAAAAACAATGGGGGTTACAAACTTTTGCACCCCACTGAATCTAAGAATAAGAGAAAAGCATACAACACCAGTTATTCACTAGTTTGTCACATTATTACCACTTTTTACACTGATCACTTTGCTTAAGGCTTGTTTAATGTGCCTGCTTATTGCTAGAACAATCTAGTTACACTTGTTATAGGCAGGTTTGTGTACAAAAACATCCGGTTCTGATCATTAATTAGGCACACAGATGATGGGAGGATGAATATTTTGGGTTCAGTTGAAAAAATAAAACAGCATTCATAATTTATAATCTGCGTCCTGCACAAGCCCCCTGAGGTTCTTTTTTTAAACCAGCTGTACTGGTGTGACATGTTTCTTCCTCTAAATCTTCCAGTGACATAAGCAGCTCCTGTTCTGTGCTGCAGGCTCATATGCACACTGATATTCGATCAGCTTGCCCTACCGAAAGCCTGCTATTAAACGATACAAGAGAGAATGTAGAAGTGGATGCATAATCAAGTCTCTCAGAGCAGGAAATCGATTAGAACTGCTAGAAAATTCTGAAAGTAAAATTAGTCTAAATATAAAATTATCACGATTCCTAGCGAGTTAGATGGCAAAATAACTGGAGACATAAAAATAACACAGAGCATGTATATTTCAGTAACAAAGATGTTTCAGATGACTTAAAAGGTAAAAAAAAAAAAAAATGGGGGGGGGGGACAACGATGTGGTGGTGACAATCTAACAGACACTAGAACTTACAGCACCTCATACTATTCACACATTTACTTCCCTATTACTTGGCAGAAAGTAATAAACCATTTTCAAAAAATCTTAAGAATATGTGAATTGAAAACAAGACAACACTTGTCCTGTAATATCCAATATTTCAAATACAATCACAGGACAAGAAAAAGACAAAATTGTTATGCAAAAAAAATTTTAATTTTTAAAAACATTTTATATAAAATAGTACACAACACAAGTAAAAAACATCTCCAAGGATACTCTTAGTTGGCGGTGTTAACTGGCGAACATTGGCACAACCCTTCTAAATAGATCATAAGAGTGCCATAAAACACGGAAGAAATTTCATTCATAAATGTAAATAAATGAACTCATGCCTGAAATGAAGCCTAAGGACTTTTATAATTTAACGCTGAGGATAGGATTTACTAAGGTCCCAAATAAATGGGGCTCATTTATCAAGCTGGATATGAACGGATTTATGCGTAGATTGTTCATACGAGTGTGCACATAAACAAATGTGGTATTCGTGAAAAACCCAGAAATTCTGAAAAAGACTTTCGTATCCTACTCCTGCTCTTGATAGTGTGCGTAAACTCACGCACGAGAAGACTAACACATGTAAACTTCAACTGAATGCCTGTGAATCTTCTCATTTGCAAAGCTTTTAAATTGCTGCAGTTTTATATACAGATTACTCTGTCAAATTCAAATTGCATATTTATTTCAAACACACTCACACACACACACACACACACACACACACACACACACACACACAAATAAAATATATTTAGACCCGTCGTTTCCTATAGGCCTAAACAGCATTAAGGAAATGTTACATATAAAAGAGAGCAAGTCAAACCAAATCCATTTTAAGACAAATAAGGCTAGTTGTTCAATTAAGATGAAATGCTGGGGTTTAAAAGGAGCATGTGCTAGTCTGTGCAGATGGGAGCCATAAGCCAAGGTGCGGGAAATGGCAGAACTGATATTACTGGAAAGGTTAGCACACAATGCCCTTAGGAGGCAATGGATATTTAGAGACCGGTATGAATTGATATTGATATATGCATATCAATATAAAAATTATATTTTTTCCCCAGAGGATGAAAGCTGGTTATGAGTCTGTTCCATTTGCCATGGTTTGGCCTCCCCAAGTAACAGAGAAACTCTGTTGAGTAGCAATAATACTTTTTTTTGTAACTCCAGCCCAATGTGTGCTAATTTGCCTGTACAACGGGATTAGTGGCAAGAAAGTGGGCATTATGGATGACTTACAAAGAATATTTGTGTAAATTACACATTATGTACATTAAGTTTTTGCATGTGCTGTTTGTTCTTGATTGCTAAGAAACTCCTGAACGTGTATGACTTACACGAAACCAAGCCACACACACACGTATACCTGCACATGCGATGTCTAAATGTTTAAACTATATAAATGGTCTGCACTTATATAGCGCTTTTATCCAAAGTGTTTTATACTGTGTCTCATTCAGCCATTCACACACACACCAATGGTAGCAGAGCTGCCATACAAGGCACTAACTTGCCATTGGGAGCAACTTGGGGTTCAGTGTCTTTCCCAAGGACACTTCGATATGTGGAGTCATGTGGGCCGGGAATTGAACCTCCAACCCTACGATTAGTGGACAAATGAACCCGCTCTACCACCTGAGCCACAGCCGCCCTCACTATATAAGAAACTATATAAGATATAATATGAATGCAAAATAAAAGTGTATGCTCTGTTCTTAAGAGTATAGTGAATGAAAACCTCCTCACCCTCACTATTCAAAAGCTTTTGGTGTCAGTGGTACAAACGTGTGGTAAATATCAATTATGAAACCAATTTTGCACGGAATATATTGTCAGCACTTTAGAATACAGAGGCATAATCTTGATAAACCATCTCAGAATAGTATAATTTCGTTGGAAACGGACTTTCACAAATTTAATACATGCTCTACAGATGTAAAAATTTGCACATGCGATCACCGTTCCCAAGTGACTTTCAGGTTTTATAAATAACACAATATATACAGTCATGTGAAAAAAATAAGTACACCCCATGGAAATTATTGGCTTTTTTGACATACTTGGACAAGCAAACATTTGATCTTCTTTGAAGCAATGCCTATTAATAAAGTTGATACACTTATCAAATGACACATAAAATTGATATTTTGTAGTAATTTTCACAATTTAAGTGAACAAAAAACAGATCAGTCACATGGAAAAAGTAAGTAGACCTCTACATTGATTATACCTTAAAATCCATAAGATTAGAATCAGGTGTTCAAGACTGGGTGCCAGTGATTAGAACCTGTTTAGGAAGTGCAGGTAGAATCTGTCTTATTTATACCCTTCTCATATCTAGCGTCTGGTGTTCCCTTTGCTATTGAGGTATGTGGTGTTATCATGCCAAGATCTAAAGAGTTCTGTAAGTCCTTCAGAAAAAAAGGTTGTGGATGCCTGTCAGTCTGCCAAGGGGTTTAAAAAGATCTCCAAATTATTTGAAATACATCATTCCAATGTAAGGAAAATGATCTACAAATGGCACAGATTTCAAACGACTGCCAATTTGTCCAGGAATGGCCGTCTCAGCAAATTCAGCCCAAGTGCAGACCGTCTGATGCAAAAACAAGTTTCCAAGAACCCCAAAACTTCATCACAGGATCTGCTAATAAGTCTTGGAATTGATGGTGTGAAAGTGCATGCTTCTACAATCAGAAAGAGATTGCACAAATTTGAGTTGCATGAGAGGCGTGCCAGGAAAAAGCCTTTGCAAGACTACAGTTTGCCAATGAGCATATAGGCAAAGACCAGGTCTTTGGCATAATGTGCTCTGGACGGACGAATCAAAGATAGAGTTGTTTGGCCACAGTAACAGCAGACATGTTTGGCACAGACCAAAGACAGCATTTCAGGAGAAGCACCTCATACCAACTGTGAAGCATGGTGGTGGAAATGTTATGGTTTGGGGTTGAATCGCTGCCTCAAGGACTGGACAGCTTGCATTCACCGACTCAACTATGAATTCTGCATCATATCAAAGAGTGCTTGAAGATATTGTGAGGCCATCTGTCTGAAAGTTGAACCGAAAGTGGACCTTTCAACAGGATGATGATCTTCAGCAAACTAGAAAATCCACCATGGAATGGCTCAAAAAGAAGAAATGGAGGGTTATGGAATGGCCCAGCCAAAGCCCAGATTTGTGGGGGGATTTGAAACAGGCAGTACATGCAAGAAAACCCTCAAACATCTTGCATCTATAAGAATATTGCATGGTGGACAATTATGCAAAACACCTACAAGAAGTTATTTCTGCTAAAGGATGCAATATTAGCCTCTGAGGCCAAGGGTGTACTTACTTTTCCAATTATCTATTGACATTTTTGTTGAATAAATGATTGAAAAAGCTCATTTTAATTTTTTTTTGTTTCTGTTCAAGTATATCAACTTTATTAATAGGCACTGTTTCAAAGATGATCAAATGTTTGCTTGTCCAATGGGGTGTACTGATTTTTTCACATGAGTGTGTGTGTGTGTGTGTGTGTGTATATATATATATATATATATATATATATATATAAATAATATAAAATTTTATAAATCTCTGCTCTGTATTTTTGCATGTAAAAATGCCCCAATCTGCTTATTCATTAAGGCAAACACACTAAACTGCACAAACAGCTGTTCATTAAAAAAAAGATGCAACCTTTTGTATTAATCAGCTTGTATGTGTGTTAAACATGCAAACGTTCAATAAATCAAATTGTGAGTAATTATGTTCCTAAGAACACTTTTATCACAATTATTATGAATAATTCTGTCAGACTGAATGAATAAGGGCTCAGGTCTGAGATCAGCAAAAAAAAAATTAACAGATACAACACAAATACAGTAAATATGGTACAAGTAATACTAATAACTGCTCATGAAACATCTTTATCTGTGGTATACAGTAAATTACATTTAACTGTTAATAACTGGGCAGTTCCTGTGTGGTTAGTATGTAAGTGCTTTCAAATTATAAACTAGTTTAAACCCCAATCTATTCATTTTACAACTAAATTCTTTTATTTGATTCTACCAGCTTGGAAGGAGGTGTTACACTATAGTGTATGTATTCCTACACAAGTATTAGAGTCACTTAATATAAAAATGTTCCTAAATGTGACAGTTTAGGAAATAATGATTAAATCTACAGTCTGTACTTCAGATCTAGGTTATAGAATCTAGAGCTTCGGTTCAGGCAGTGGCTAAGAATTTTTAGCACATTATCCCTAGTGCTCTAAATGTAATTGACCTAATATCTTCCCTTGATGCTTTAGAATTAGTAATCATGGAGGTTGTGATCTAAGTCGGGAAGTTGGTTAGCTCGAATCACTGTGTACTGATTTGAGGCATACAAAAAAAAAATTCATGCAAAAAAAGAACAATAAACCTACTGTGACAAACAGCAAAGTGTAGCTGATTGTGTGTCTGTAACAGACCTAAATTACATCACTTAACACCTCAGTCACCTTTGCAAACCACACCATGAACAACCATCAAACAAATGATCTTTTTTGTACTTTGTTGAATGCGGCGCGCTTTGGAAAGAAAAGTGGAGCGTTTTGTGTGTCCGCTACCGATGAAATGTATTTCACTTTTGGGAATGTGTCCCACAATGTCACAGGAGTGAACAAATGATAAATTCATTAGCTAGCAAGTAAACGCTCCAATGAGCTCCCTAATGTGACGTTTTGGATGCCAGGAATTGACAAGGTTAAAGAGTGGTAGCTAGTTAGCTAGTTAAGTGCATTCAAACAGACTAAGGACAACAATCAAGTACATGATTATTTTCCTTGTCCAACAAAGTTGCTCGCAACAAAAATTCGGCAAGTCATTTGGCTATGAGATGTCGTACTCTGTCTTCACATCATAGATATTATTTGTATCTGGGTAGCGTCTTCATTTTCCGTCAACATTTTACGTGTAGTAAGCAAGAGAGCTGGTGTTGATATAATGGTTTGCTTCGAATTTTGTGTCAGTTTAAGTGTTTGTGTTTTGTGAAACTCAATAAAGAGTATGGTTTTGTTCCTTATCTGGTTGTTGAACCTACCTGTCCACTGGGCTACTTGTTTGTCCACCACTGCAACGTTATTCCATTTGCTCTCCACCTATTTTAGGCTATATCCCAATCTACTATATACATATTTTTTCTTTTAAGTCATAGTTATGCATTTTTATTTTAATATTGTAGTATCATATGAATCAGTATCCCAATCAGAAGTACACAACCCTAACCACTGAGCTACCACTGTACTCACATGAGCCAAAAGTTGATACATGTATATTTATAGTCTCTAGGCTGGAATCCATACACATTCTCCAAGGATCTGCTGTTTGCACTTTTTTTATAATTAACTCAGGAGAGCTTCTGCTAAATGACTGATGATATAAATATAAGGGACTTTGCAATCCCAAATCCTATATGAGTGTAGAAATCTACCTCTATTTTACCACTTATCCATAAAAATCCAACACTGGAAAGAAGTCAAAACCAGTCATGACTCACTTGCTCTCCAGACTTGATCTAAAGATGTTACAACGAAAAGGTCATAAAGAATAAGCCAAAATTCACCAAGCAACCTGGCAAAAGGTGAATATAACAACTGAGAGGAGAAAGAAGGTATTACAAACAAGGTTTGAAGTAGTGTGTCTGCAAATTATTACAAAATATTTGGATCACATTCAGAAAGAGAGATTTTGTACATTTTATACTGATAGCAATTGAATTTCTTTTAATATTAATATCTTAACATGCACTATTTGACCATTTTTATTACTTGTGATGATGAAGGAACATCTGTGAAGAGTGCTAATTTGCGTGTGCAATCTAAGGAAATGCGTGTGCAGTTAGTAGGAAAATGTGTGTGTGATCTTCAAAGAATCATTTTGCAAGTAATTTTACAAAGCAACTGGAAAAAAAAATGCATGTCATCTGCAATACTGATCAAAAGAAGGTGATAAGCATTTCAGAGCTTTCTGTATCTGGCCCTTAGTGGTATAGTCACCAATATGGCAATAGTTTTGGAGATATTCTCATCTTAATGTTCACTTCGGGGAAAATTATTATTATTATTATTATTTTTGATGTTTCAAATCTAGTCACACCTTCATTATTATCCAATTAAAAGTTCTCTAGAATCATATACGTCTGTCCCGCCCCTAGAGGCGGGTCTTGCTCTACAGTAGCAGCATGTTAGCTGAAATAGTAGCTTGGTAGCCGTAAACATGGTATGTTGGTGCGTTTTTTTTGGCTGTGCATCTTCCTGTACACTATTCCCTTTTCCAACCATCGCATGGTGGAGAAACATATAGTTGGAATTTATTACATTTGAAAAGTGAGGAATTTGTACAAGGTCATTTTTAGAGGTGCTTTACCAACTTGAGGCTGGAATGTGACGCTTCTTCTGATTGATCAGTTGCTTCTTCTCTATCAGTAAGTGTACATAAAATTGGCTCTCATTAACCTCGTTCTCTATGTTTAGCTAGCTCACTAACTTATTGTCAGGTGTGTTTAGATTTAGCAGGCATGTGGCATATCTTGAAGTGGTCTCTCTGACTACTTGTTTCAGAAGGAAACAGGTTCACAACTCAGATGCCATTTCATGGACAGTTTAAATGTTCTTGGCACTGGTATTGCAAATATTAAAAATAAAGCGTTACCATGGTGATAGGTCTTTCACCTTATTTTCACGTACTAGGGCATAATTCCAATAAACTTTCTAATTATTAAGACTTGTCAAGTGGGTTTTTACATTTTAAATACCTGCCCTTCGGTCATATTCATTTACATATTGCAGTTCTGTAAGTGACTTTGACACTGTGGGTGGTAAATGAATCTATTTCCTTAGACGCCATCCTGTGTTTCGCACCTTTAGGTAGAATCACCCCAAATTGCACATGCACTAAGCAAACACACAACGCCGACACTGATGCAAGTTTTGTTTATGTAAAAGATGTAACAATCTGGGTGTTATGGTTAGACTATAAATGTAACCAAAGTTCTTATAATTCATCTGTAACATGGCACGCTTCGTGTGTCAAAAGCTTCAACAGCCCTTATCAAATCATCCGAGTGCATCAGAACCCTTCCATGCTTCTGCAAGCTGTTTGGAAAGCCTTCTGGTCAAAACTATAAATCCGGCTTTAGAGGACTTAGTTTAGGCATGCAGTTCTTTCGGCCGCGTAATACTCTGCATATGGATCTCTAGGAATTTGCACTTTAAATGGCAGGCTGGCCTATAAATACCAGTTAGGTTACTGGCTTGATGACAAGCTATCATCAGCCTCACACTGAGGAACAAATTAAGAAACCGAGCATCAAATGGGGGCTTTCCCCCCCCCACAGGAATAGAATTTTACATAAGAGCAATCAGAAGAGAAAATTACTATGCAAGAGCATGGTGATGCAGTTTATGAATCCTGATGCCTTTAAAGACTTCCCCTTCATGCACATTATGATTTGGTTTTCTCTATTAGGAACCAGAGTGTAGAATGTAGCAGTATATTTTGTGCATCTATTGTAACTATTCATTTATTCTCGTTACAGAAATGGCTGCCTTCTATTATTATGTAATTCTTAAATTAGAATTCTCCAGTTACCTTAAATATACACATACTTAGTGTTCAAATTTAGATTCTTTAGTTTTGCACAGGAGCTACAATGCTAACAAGTAAAGGGCAATGGTAGCCCAGTGGTTAAGGCATTGGGTTATAGATAAGATGGTCATGAGTTTAAATCCCACCAATCTGCAATTGTTGGACCTTTGGACAAGACCTTTATCCTGCGTCTGCTCAATCACTTCTTTGGATAAAGGCATCAGCCAAATGAGGTAAATCTAATGATCATTGCCAAGTGTTTGTGAAAATGGGAGATCCCTTTTCAAGATAATCTACGCAAAAAAAAATGTACATGATATTTAACGTTTACCTTTATATATATAAAATGGAAATCTCACCTCCATTTTAATCACATTACATAGAACAACTACAGGAGCCTATAGAGACTAATCATAACACCATAGACCATCACATCTTAAATGGTAATAAAGTATACCACAGTGCTGTTGAATTCTCAAATCTGATTATTTTATTGTATGGTCTACGATCAGTGTAAAGACAATACATACAATAAACACAGTCTCTTACGTTGTTTCATGTAAAATCCAACACCATGATTCTGGCGAACTCCATTACCACTTGTCTGTGATGAGAGGTATGACAAGTGTACTTGACTTGACAAGGACAATGTATAGCTAAAAACTGTACTGGCAGCCATTTTGAACGAAGACCTGATTTAGATTATTTTCTTTTCTCTTTTTTTAACGATACAGAGACAGACTCATTTTACCATTATGAAACTGTTTCACAAAATGCCAAACATCATTTCATGACTGTGTACTGATTTTGATTTAGTCATTTTGTCTCTACTGTATATAAATAGATAAGGACATAAGTAAATAACACAAAATAAAAATTGCGGTAGACAGATTTTTTTTCTGTTCATATCTAGAACACAGACCGGAAATGACTGGCAAGGAACCACGAATTATGCACCCGGCGATCTGCGTGCAGAGAAATGGCACACACGCACGCGCGCACACACACACACACACACACAAAGACACATGGAGGAGGCCTGGGCTTGGACTGTGCGCTTCCCACTGTGGGGGCCTGCTGTCTAACACTCATGAGTCATGAGGAAAGGAGGACAGCTAAGGGAAGAGTAATGCCTGGCTTTCCTCCTGACTGGTGAAAAGGATTTGAGTCTTTAAAGTAACCTTGAAATCAAAATTGGTAAACCTGCCCTTCGGAGTTTGTTTTTATCTGTCCATTTGTGTTATGGACACCAATATGATACAAAGACATCCCTTGGTTGAGAATAAATGGTTGGTGTTTATTCATTTCTAAGAGGGTGGGGGTTTACACGGTTATACGTCAGGCATTTTTGCTACATCTTGCTACCTCAGACTGTAAGTAATATCATTTTATCGACCACTCTGAAGCCTCAGATGCCTCCTGGTGACGACTCTGTGACTCTCCATCGCCATCAACGCCTCTCACGACTGACCTCGGCTCAAACGTGTATGACCAAACTCCCAAAACACATGGCATCTTGTCGTCTAGGATATCATCCTTGTTCAAGTTGACAAGCGTGGGTGAGAGTGAGAAATCCTCCATAGTTGAAAAACAGCCAGTTTTCACAGTTCTCCATATTTAGCTAGTTCACTGAGCTTTTTCGATTCTGCAAAGTGAGCGTATCTCAAACACTACCGGCTGCTGTTGTGTAAATCAAGCACAACACACTGTCTATCAGTTTTTTTTCCAAGAGGAAATACTTCAACATACAGAATCATATCATGGTTTTCAAGTCATTTCATGAGGACTTTATAACCCTAACAGCTAATAGGGAAGGCGTTCCTGTTCTCTTCCCCAAAACTGGGTCACTTTTGCTAAGCAACAAAGATCAATTCGACAACTGTGCACAATACCGCAGAGGTTCAGTAGACTTACTTGAAACTGAATTTTCAGTTGCCATTTTTGTGTTCTTACTCTAAGCTCAAGTAATAATTTGTGGTTGATGCTGAAACGGTAGCTGCCCCTCTGATTGGCTGCCCGGAAAGACAATTTATATTATATCAAAACATTTATTAACATTTATAATGAGGGGCAGTGGGGGTCCGTTGGTGATCACATCTTTGTTATTTGCAGATGATGTGGTCCTGTTGGCTTCATGGAGAAGTGACCTCCAACGTGATCTAGGGCAGTTTGTAGCAGAGTGTGAAGCAGCCGGCATGAAGGTCAGCACCTCCAAATCTGAGGCCAGTGGTTCTCAGCCGGAAAAAGGTGGGTTCTTCCCTTCAGGTTGGGAATGAGATACTGCCTCAAGCAGAGGAGTTGGAGTATATCAGGATCATGTACACGAGTGAGGGTTGAGTGGAACGAGATATTGATAGACGAATCGGTGAGGCATCAGCAGTCATGCGGACATTGTACCGGTCTGTCGTGGTGAAGAGAGAGTTACCAATTTACTAGTCAGTCTACGTCCCAACCTGCACCTATGTTCACAAGCTCTGGGTAATGACCCAAAGAATGAGGTCGCGGATACATGCTGCGTAAATGAGCTTCCTTCATAGGGTGGTCGGGGTCAGTCTTAGAGACAGAGTGAGACGCTCGACATTCAGCGGGAGCTCAAAGTCACTGCTCCTCTGCTTTGAAAGGAGCCAATTGAGGTGGTCGATCATCTGTCCATGATGCCTCCTGGATGCCTCCCAGGGGAGGTGTTTTGAGCATATACAACAGGGAGAAGACCACGGGGCAAACCAAAGACTAGATGGAGAGATTATATCTCTCTTCTGGCTTGGGAACACCTGGGTTTCAATGTGGAGGAGCTGGAGGAAGTGGCTAGAGATAGAGAGGTCACCCAGCCACCCGGCCCCGGGAAAATGGATGGATGGATGGATGGATGGGATTTATTGTACGTTATATACATTAAACATATTTTGTTCATCAATACCATTATCTAGCTTAGCACATCTAAGGCTAAAAAATTCTGGATTAAAAAATTCTCAGCCATCCAAGAAGAGTTCGTCCCATGCAAATATTCAACTGTAAGCAGATACTGTGACGATAAAAATTGTGGCTTTGGTTTAAGGAAACCAGAATCTCACAATAATTCATAATTAACATCAGGTTATTAGCAATGCTAAGGCAGAAAACTAGCTTTCATCCCGCATTAGCATTTTTGATTTGAGATCTAATATAACATTTACATTATGCTAAAAATAATATCAAAGCCCACAAAATAGTTGAGTATTTATGTCTGAAATACATCTGCGTGAGGCAACACTGCGATTACAATAAACACAGCTCCCGCTGATTTGACACAAACTCAAAGTGACGAGCATAGCAGGCTTCAGCGTTTCCCCCACGAGCCGCATGTCATGGTCCTGTCAGAAACTATTGCTGATCAAACGATCTTCCTATTAATCTTTACTCGGCAGCAGTCACCATAATAGTGAAACAATCACAGTAAAGTGGCTTCGGCTTGACTAGTATGTAGATTTAATGCTGCCGAACACACGCCAGCGCTCCAGAATGGGTGATGCTTTGGAGAAATCCAGGTACGTTATATTGGTATGTTATATTTGCACTACACACCAACTGCTTTACACACCATGCATTAAGCTGGCTTGATTACGTAAGAGACGAATATCACTTTGTGGTGGCGATACTGGTGAATATGCTTTATGTACACAAGCACTTCTCTGTCCATACTTTGCCCTTAACATCTTCATCTTCATAGGGTTGTTACAGTGTCATGGTTATTTTCTTTTTGTCTCAACATGTTGCCTTTCCTCACAGCCACTTTGTCTCTTTCAGCTTATGACAACAACGTGATAAATACTGACAAATACTGAAAGAAAAGAAAGTGTGAATTTGATCCTTTTTTTGGAAAAAATATTTTCTTTCCTTCAGTTTTCACCACCAGCCTGTGCATCTTTAAATTAAATTTTTAGATTAATACCATGATATAGTGAAACTGTGATATTTTAAGACTAGGTTATCCTACCGTGACAAATTTCAAACCGTACCACTTGTTCAGTGTGGTGTCACTTTTTTAAGGTTACATAATGATAATACATTTACTCTCACGTCGCATTATAAATGGTCTGTGTGTGGGCGTCAAAACAGGATCCAGTTCCATTCCAAGGTATTGCATTGAAAATTACCACAACTGAAGCACAGATGGCAATCAGTAGGAATCAAGGACAAGACTGCGGCATTTTGACCTCCCTACGGCCTGTTGGGATTATACGTGTGCGTGTCTAATGCTGTACGCGATGCTCCTAATGTTCACTTCTGGTCGCATATGCAGAATGTCTAATACTGAATTATGACCCTAAATTCCAGTGTGTGTGTGTGTGATCTTGGTCCAGGCGTGTTGGGTTCACAGACATGCTGTCTGCAGTGTGCCAAGTGCTCAAGCTGCCTCAGCAGCCTGCAGGCCATCCCGCACACCCAAACCGCCCCCACCCCCCTCCAAACACACACACACACACAAACACTTTCACAACCAGCAGGACCCTTAAGGACACCCTCTCAGCCAACACTTAAGTCACACCAATGCTGCCTCGTCATGTTCGCAGCCTTATTACAAAAATAAACTGTTAAATTATAAATTGTTTTGCACCTACCTTGACATTTGCAGTTGCAGCATTTGGCTTGGACAAATTATAAATGTATCAACTGACAGCAAATTTAGTTCCGTTCCCATTCTTTGAGAGGTTTACGAAATTAACTAAACTGCTTTTCTTTCCCATTATAAATAATTCAAAGCATAGTTGTCTATACTGTTGATTCAGTTGATTGATGGAACATAGGTGTGAAACAGTATGAAATTCCTGTTTTAACCTGTTAGGGATCAATACCTTTATTTATTTATTTGTTTGTTTATTTATTTATTTAAAGTACATATTTTTTAACGATACTGAAAGGAGTAAACTACTTTTATTAAGCAATCAGGGGCATCACGGGACATGTTATTTAGCTCTACAGTTCCTGACATTTAATTGTTGAAAACATTCCCTGTCTTAGGTCAGTTAGGATCACTATTTTTATTTTAAGAAAATGACACATCAAAATAATAGTAGAGACAATGATTATTTCAGCTTTTATTTCTTTCATCACATTCCCAGTGGGTCAGAAGTTAATATACACCTTGTTAGTGTTTGGTAGCATTGCCTTTAAATTGTTTAACTTGGGTCAAATTTTTTGGGTAGCCATCTGCAAGCTTCTCACAATCAGTTGCTGGAATTTTGGCCCATTCCTCCAGACAGATCTGGTGTAACCGAGTCAGATTTATAGGCCTCCTTGCTCACACACACTTTTTCAGCTCTGCCCACAAATGATTCTCTCAGCTTGAGGTCAGGGCTTTGTGATGGCCACTCCAATACCTTGACTTTGTTCTCCTTAAGCCATTTTGCCATTTGAAGGTATGCTTGGGGTCATTGTCCATTTGGGAGACCCATCTGCGACCAAGCTTTAACTTAATGGCTGACGTCTTGAGATGTTGCTTCAATATATCCACATAATTTTCCTTCCGCCTAATGCCATCTATTTTGTGTAGTGCACCAGTCCCTTTTCCAACAAAGCACCCCCACAACATAATGCTGCCATCCTCATGCTTCACGGTTGAAACGATGTTCTTCGGCTTGCAAGCCTCACCCTTTTCCTCCAAACATAACGATAGTCATTATAGCCAAACAGCTCAATTTTTTGTTTCATCAGAACAGAGGACATTTCTCCAAAAAGTAAGATCTAGGTCCCCATGTGCACTTGCAAACTGAAGTCTGGCTTTTTTTTTATGACGGCAATGGAGCAGTGGCTTCTTCCTTGCTGAGCATCCTTTCAGGTTATTTCGATATATGACTCGTTTTACTGTGTATATAGATTATTGTCTAGCTGTTTCCTCCAGCATCTTCACAAGGTCCTTTGCTGTTGTTCTGGGATTGATTTGCACCTTTCGCACCAAACTACATTCATCTCTAGGAGACAGAATGTGTCTCCTTCCTGATCGGTATAATGGCTGCATGGTCCCAAAGTATTGATACTTGCTTACTATTGTTTGTACAGATGAACATGGTACCTTCAGGCATTTGGAAATTGCTCCCAAGGATAAACCATACATGTGAAGGTCCACAGTTTTTTGTTTTACTGTGGAGTTTTAATGACTTCAACCTAAGTCTATGTAAACTTCTGACTGAAGTTCATCTGTATGTTTAAAATGAGCACAGACCCTGGTAAGCAAGGAGAAAGGAAGAACGCGTGTCTCAGTGCTTGATGAACTAAAGTGCTTTCATTACAAATACCTTTACGTACACGCAATTCTCAGCACCTTGCGCTTCATTTTTATTTATTTTATTTCTTAAATGCCAAAAGATGTTTTATCAAGTTACTTGATGTAGGATGATGCTGTAGTAGCTCCTATTGATTTACGGTCGATTTTCAAAGTTTGCAGTCTGCTTTGCTTTGACTGCCATCGTTAATCGTGAAATACGCCATCATTTTGTGTCTTCTGTTCATTAGGGTGACAACCTATACCACGCTTACTAGGTCATATAGTATTATGTACAAGTAAATGACCAGGGTATCAGACAGATTCTCAATACCAGTATTGGTTTTGATGCATCCCTAATAACTGTACAAACCCATTATCATGCTTTTCAGTAACATGATGTTAAAACAGTCAGAAATTGGCTGAAATTATAGTATAAAAGAACATTGTTAATCCTGTAAGTGTTTCAGATTTCATTGTACATCATCATAATTGTAGTTCAAAGATTACTGTACAGAATGAACTGAACTATATTGGATATGACATCACATGGGCACCTACACACAGTTCTTCTCTGTGTTTCTTCTGCTGATCATTTCTATTTAGAATAGGAAACATTTCAAACTGACTAAACCCAAATAAATACAGCTGGGCTTATAATCCTACAGACCAGCTACAACAGGAGGACTACGCAGATCCCCACATTCTCATTTCTGAACTTAGTTTACTCACCCCTGGCTGAGAGCTTTTTGGTGTTGATTATTTTGGCAGCATATTCTTGGCCTGTGCACAGCTTGACACAACGTCGCACAACTGAAAAAGCTCCCCTGAAGAAAAGGAAAAAAAGACAGAATATTTCACTGCAAAAAAACAAAACAAAAAAAAAACAACCCAATATGCACTCACAGTACGCTTAACTGAAAAAAAAAAAAAATTCAAATTAAAATGCCATCTGAGAAACAATAACTGAACTAAATGAGGCGGTTTCGCTTCTGGTATCATATCATCAAGTGAAAAATAACTTTTACATTAGTGTACGAACAAACCAAATATACTGGGACTCAGATTTATTTGAAACATTATTGAAAGCACAAACAGCTGATGTTTGACATGTAGATCCTCATTATATTTGTTTTGTGTCTACATATACCGTATGTCAGACAACTGTTACAGCCCAGGAATAAATAAAAAGAACAAACCCATTTAGTCGCACCAGTTCTCATCGAATCTTTTCAGAACAGCTGGCGTAACAAACCCTTTTGGGACATCAGCACTAATGCCTGATGTCATCCTTTAGCAGCTAATTTTAGCACACCTTTCTTCCATTATACAATATGTGTTGAGCGTCTTGAGTGGTATATCTGCTGACCACTCTGGGGAATAAGCGTCCAGGCCTGTAATGTAAGACTAAACCCAAAAGCCCACTGGGCTCTCTGGGTTTGCCCTTCAAATCAGAGCTGAACTTTGGGGGGTGGGGGGCCTTTAAAGACATTATGGTAAAGCTGTGCTTGCTGGCTGACTTGATTTAGGGACTCGAAGAATAATGTACACAAGTTATCTCATAATATAGCCTTGTTAAACCAGTCCTGTCAGAGATGCATGGAAATGTACTGTTATATTCAATCTGGTGTCAATGTAATAAATATAATAGAAATCATGCTACTCTTAAGCTATTTAACGTAAAGGAAGCCTTCCTTGACGAAGATCTGGTTAAGCCTGAATCCTGTCTTTTGCGGCAGTTTCATAAAAACGTGGCCTTCATTAGCACCCAAGCCAGGCCAACCTGTCTCTGAGGAGACTCTGAGCCGAATTACTGCATTCTGACTGTCTGGAGATGTGGGGGAAAAAACCTGATTGTTTGAAGACCAGTCAGTTGGGCTCTGTCAAAGCAAGGTGTTCTGGTTTCACTGGCACAGGATTGCCTCGGAGGCACGCGTGTACACTTCACTTTCTGAAGAGCATGCCCACTCGAGGACAACACAATCCATTTTAGAAGGGTTTCCTACACTTGCAGCTCTCAGCAGCGATCGTCCACAACAAACAGCAAGTCAGACAGGGCGACTCCTGCTTTTCAGTGATGCCAATCATATCTCTCTGCACAAAAAAGCCACAATCTCAAAATAAAAATGTGGTTAACCTAAAACCTACAGTGCATCTAGGTCTAGGTGACTAGATCAAGTAATACACTACAATCAGGTAAGATGTACCATTTCCCTGCATCACATGGCATGGGAGTCACGATATAATGATCATTTTAAGACATAATAATGACACCATGATCATAAATATTCATGAATTTCATTGACATCTACTGATGCTGAATATTCGACATGCTTTCAAAATACACCGTGTCAGTATTTTACATTAACTAACATAAGTAGGCTATATTTTGACGTTCTAATGAATTTGTTCCACACGCAGAGTGCCATGCTTCCTTCATACGTCTGGATTTCCGGGACTTCCAGTGTGAGGAGTGATGTAGTATTGCATCCGGATGTCAAAAATTCATTTTAATCCATCCAACGGGCAAGCAGAACAACCCTACAATGTGTCGATGTGTGAGAAATTGACCGTGCAAAATCACTGCTTCATTTTCAGAAACAGTGCAAATTTTAAAATAAAATAATAAATCTCACCCAGGAAGGAGTTATTGCATCATAAAATATAACAGCCTATCAGGTTATAGTATGCAAATGAAGTCATGTTACTTAATAACTGTTTATGAGAGAAAGGGGTCGGGGTGTATACAGGCTAGGTGTACGTGGGGTGTTTTTTTTTCTGTTGCTTGCCAAGAATGAAAAGAACAAAGTTTTAGACAATTTTAGTACTTAACGATGACATATTCAAATAAAAGACTCCAAGCGCAGCCAATCAGAGAGCACGTTCTGTCACCTGGCGCGTGAATTCACCTCGTGCGCTTTCGACCACGCCCACAACAAAGCTACCCAAATTAATCTACAGGTTATTACAGTGAGGCTAGTCATTATAGTTAATCATTCAGGGGGGAAAAACAGGGTGAAGAAACGCAATACTAACAGAGAGGAGCGCAAAAGTATTTCCTAACGTCAGGGGCCAGGCATTTCTCTCCTCCTCTCTACACCCAGATTATAGACAGCAAACAGCCGCCTCGCTTTTTTTTTCACAGCCCCAAATGTCACTCTGCAACGCTGTGTGTGTGTGTGTGTAATATGTAGAGTGTGTGAAGAAACGATAGAGTTCCTAAAATGTATTCCTAACGACTACACACCCCACATAAACACACAAGACCAGTGTAACAGCTTGTCACATGAAGCCACCCGCTTAGCTTAATTAGAGCTTATCTTATTCCACTTTACAGCCAAATGAAATCCCAGACCTCCTTTAAACCAGCCGGAATGACTATAATCACCCAGTAATGACACACAACACCTGTATTTACAACTCTCCAAACAAAATAAAGCACTTGTCTTACTTTCCGAGTTCTTCATAAAGCTGGTATTCGTCGGTAAAGCGTGTACAGGTTGTCGTTGCCATGTCTCTCTGTCTCGGTCTCTCTCCCTCTCTCTGTCCCTCTCTTTGTATTTCTCTCTCTCCTCCTTTTCGGCTTTATGGATATATCCGAGATGTTATTCCTCCACGCTGCAGGACGTCCAAAAATACTTCTGGAAAAATCTTGGCGTTGTGCGATAACTTATAAGATTTCTACAGTGGTTTAAAAAAAACAACAACAACAGAGGTGTGTGCCGGAGTGAGGGGATAAGGCTGGGTGATGAGTGAGCACGACCGCCTTCTACTCCAAACGCGCTCACTGAATGCGCCGGGCGACTGCAGTACAGTTTCTTTTCCGCTGCGCTGTGCGGCACTGAGCAGATATCGCCGCTAGGGGGCGCAGGAGATAAGCAATATGTAGCCTACTTTATGTGGCAAAGCAACTTCACCTCGTGCGTCTTTTCTTTACCTTCAGTGGCTGTGTTCATATGAGACACGGTTTCCGGGTAGATTAGGAAAAACATTTTCTATTTCTTTCTTTTGGGCTGCAGCAGTATTTTCTAAAAGGAAAAAAAAAAAACTTTCCAGTTTCCACATATCTCAAAATTTCAACTGATTAGCTCAAAAAGCTCGACTTATCTAAACATCTTAACTTTTTATATCAAAATGTTGACTTATCTCAAAATTCCGACTTATCTCAAAATGTTGATATTAACTAAAAAGCTTGACTAATTATCTCAAAATTCTGACACATTCTCTCAAAACATTGATTTGTTAACTCGAAATTATCTCCAAATTTCAATTAAATATCTCAAAATCCTGACTTATCTCAAAATGTTGACTTGTAGCTCAATGTTTTGAGTTAGAATCTTGAATTATCTCCAAATTGTAACTTATCTCAAAATGTCAACTTATTAGTTCAGAATTCCAGCTTATCTCAAAACATTGAACTAGTATCCAAATGTTGTGTGTTAGAATATCAAAGTTTTGAGTTAGAATCTCAAAATTCGGACCTATTTTAGCACAAATTAAAACTGTTGTGGGTAGCTTGCTAGTTTGATAGCTAAAGGTATCTGTTCAAATAGTGTATCAGAAGTCATACTTAAATACACAATCCCTGCTATTCATTAAGTGTACACATTTTCTATGTACCATCCAACAAAGCCACTATTCAGTTAGCTATATGACTCCCATTCCCTGTGTGAATGGAAGCAAGAGCCAAGTGATCAATATCTGAAGATAGGATCAAGCGTCAGGGGCTCAGACTTGTAGGTGTGAGGGATTAACTCGACATGACTGCAGGTTTCATGAGCAGAACCTGACACAAATGTTTCATTTGCTACCTTTAAATTGACTTTTATGTAGTCAGTGGATTTGACATTTACATGGGAGCTGATGGTCTCCTCAGAGATTCCCTATAATTTGATCATTACTCATTCCCTTGTACTTCAAATGGCCACTCATGTGACCTAGTTAATAGGCTCTTTCAAGTCATGAGGGGATTTTTGGGAATAGTATCATAACACAAGATTTATTTGGCAAATGTATGAGGTACAAAGACCCAAATTGGACATTTAGCATGAAACATGTTCATGGTGTTTAAATATTAATTTGATCCTCATTTGTTGTAACTGACTTACAGTTTATTTCCTGATGAGTATGATGTCATTCTATAAATTCCCTCAAACAGTATTTCATATATCAGTATATGGAGAGTAGTGCGAAGGACACATTATTTTTGTAATGTATTTTATTAAATTTGGGGAAACAAAACCAAAACACCGAATGAAAACTAGAAATAAAAAATGCATTAGCCATCAAACTCCTAAACCTGACAAATACTCAAAAAGGCTCAAGAACATACTGTATGGTGATGTGAAGAACTGCAGGATGACACACATACCCAACCCACTGTAATATCTTTCAGTATTATGTTGTTCACTTATTCTAGAAAATTCTGAAGTATTTTAGTAGTTTTACTTCAGTCAGTTATTTTAACAAGAACCTATAGAAAGATATAATCCATATGCCATGTGAATTGATGCATTTACTGCAATATCGCTGAAATAAAAAAAGTAATTTATATATAGATATATCCAGGTCTGAATGAATCCTCATGTCATTTGGGAAATTGATCTATTTACAGCTTTAGCTATTCAAATTCTGCAGTGCTGTCATGTTGTCCATCATACAGTAAATGCCTGAGTTGTCAGTGCTTGATGCTTCAGTGTATGCGATGCAGACAGATTTTTGGCTTCTCTCACGCAGTATCTACCAAAGATTCTTCAGTTCAAAACTGAACAGCGCTTGGCGGTATGTCGAACATGGACGGATCAAACTGCTGGCCTTTGAACGGCGATCCCTCGGCATCCCAGCCCTTCTTCAGCATTTCATGAACTTTCTAAAACACAAAAAGAAAAACACAGAAAACTGTCAGCAGTGCAGCCAGTTCACTGGCTCTTATGCTCTGCGGTCTTTGTAACATTACCATCTCGTGGCTCTGGGGCTTTCCTTGCAGTTTCTGTTGGTAGTCAAAGGTGAGACGGTCCAACACGGCGTGCTCCTCCTCGTCCACAGTGGCCATGGAGCGCTCGCGGTTGATCTGATTTACATCGATTTCTTGCTCGCCTTTCAGCACAGCGGTCCACCACACTTCCCCGCATTTACTCAGAGACAGCTAAGAGACGGAAAAAAAAAGATGGCACATCATCAGTTAGTCTGAAAGTACTGAAAGAAATTTAAAAAAATGTCTAGCAGCAAGTCAGATCAACTGAACTTATGTAATAATCCTGAAGATGTTTTCCACACACTGGCCGGTATTCAGACCGCAGGCTTAACTACAGATTTAAGTGTTATTCAGAGAGTGCAATATGTCATGCTGAAATTCATGCTTTGCACTGTAAATATCACTCAAAAACTATGGAATATCTTTTTGAGACCAATATTTTTTTAAATGACACTATTAATAAATTAACAGTATGTTTTCTTTAAAGTTCATGAAATGGAGAACATCTGAGACAGCATCTTAATCAGAGCTTATGTAACTACACTTACTTAAAATGAGCATAGCAGATGAATGCCAGATTGTTCTTCAAACCATCGGCACCGTGGGCATCAATTTTTTAAAAAAATAATCGTTGCCATTATTTATTTGACAACTCAAAGTAGCAAATGAAATACATTTCACATATTACCATTTCATGATCTTGATTTAATATATTGTGGCTTCATTAAGCTGTGCACAAAACTTACTGTTGGAGCACAATATAAAAAATTAAATGTAAAACAGTAGGATAATCTGGATCAAGTGCTATTTGATAAGCTGATGAATAATGAAGGTTAAATTAAAACAAATGTGGTAACTAAATGTGACAATTACTGACTATTCATGGACATATATTGGCAATATACTAGACTACTATTGAAAGCATATTTCAATGCTTGTCGTCTTCTCATTTGTACATATCAAGAGACTATATCATGTGTCTTTTTTCAACATTTTTAAAATTGTTTTTAAATTGTCTCATGATTTTATGTTACTTAATTTTACATTTGACAGTAATTACAAAATTCTTTCAAAATTGCTGATTTTTTCTGGCTTTTTGGGTTTAAAGGCAGGGGGCTAGATGCATTTGCAAGAGCCCTGTCTCGGATGCTTCTACCCAAGAAAAATCTGGCAACCTCGGAGGCATGGACTACACACAGATAATTTGCATAATTTGAACTGGGTGCCCAGAATAGCTACTTACGTATTTGTGTAACCCATCTCTGAATACACATAAGCTTCTCCACATAAACACTGACACAACCTTTGGACTTAAGTCATCAACTTTGAATAGAGTCAGTTACATCTCTGATCGGAGGTATAGTAACAGATCATGAACGTCGTCTAAAAATAATTCTCACCACTACACAACGGCCTGGCTCCAGACTCCACAGAGAATTCTCAGTGTTGATTTTGTGCGTGAACTCGCCTTCCATCAGGACGTTTTCTGACACTCCCTCCTTCGCTGCCACACGCACGCCACCAGACTGAAGACTGACAGACACCTGCGCACATAAAGAGATCGAGTCTGAGCTGTTGACGATATGCAACAATGGCTCAATGCTGAGGAGTTTATTTTAAGGGTGATTTCAATTGATCCCTTTGAGAGAAATTATCAATGATGAAGTGGGCTTTCTGCACAGATGGTCATTACTGCATGAATTTCTGTATGAATAACTAAGGCTGTGAGCGATTCTTTTATGACTGTTGGTCTGAAATTAATGCACAAAATCCAGGTGATGCACGTTTAACCATTTTGAACCTTTGTGCGCATAAAATTTTGGAGTATTGAAGGCTTTCAGGTGTAAATCTAATTTACAATCTTACAATTTATTTACAATCACACTGTTAGCTAGCTGTTGTCTCTGCTTCGCACAATTAATAACAACGTCCTTTATCCAACTATCCTATAATAGACTCATTTACTAAAACTGTAGTAAGTAAGATCATGACATACACTGTTAAACTGCACCACAGACCTTGTGGCTCGATATTTATATACACTAATGATAACAGCAAAAATGTGGCTGTAAGGTACCTGTCTGCCCTTGACAATGCTCGGTGGGACAAAAACTCGAACTTCCACATCAGAGTAGTCCTGTGACCAGCTGTAATTTTCTCTGACAGCACCGTTGTAGCTATCTGGGTTTGTCTGGAAACTGGGCTGGTCACTGCAAAACAGCCCACATTTCAATTAGAGAGAGGTGTAAAGGCAATAACACAACCATTGAACTATGTTTAGTGTCCTATAAAGCAAGCTACATATTTATGTTCATATACAGTATAGCTATATTTCTGTACAATTCTGACAGCTATTATTAGCTATATAACTATATTGTTTTCCTACGGATTATTTATTTCATTTTCAAGGTTTCGGGGGCTTTTGGGCCCCTTAACATGCTTAAAAACTCATGAAATTCGGCAGACACGTCAGAATCATCGGCCATTGGGCCCCCGCAAAGAGTAGCACATGGGCGTGGTAGGGTGGCTCTGTAGCGCCCACTTTTACACTGTACATAACCTTGGGGCATAAATCATACATACTTGTACGTATATGTACGAAACTCAGTAAACATATTGGTCTCATCGACCGGAACAACTTTTGTGCTGACATCATGAAGTCGGCCATTTTGGATTTTGTGAAGGGTCCAAAGATCTACTACCATGGAGCGTTATTTCATCATTCATCAAACATCAATGCAAAATTAGACCCTGTTCATGTGTATTATTTCAGACTATATTATATAAATCAGTCATTTACGATCCCAATTCCAAAAAAGTTGGGACTGTATGGAAAAAAAAACAAAAAGAATCATCTGAAAATTCGATTCACCCTGTGCTATATTGAAAAACACATTATTAACACATTATTTGATGTGTTTGATGAATTTAATTTAATTTGAAAATATACAATCATTTCAAATCTGACGACTGTAACACACTCCAAAAAATTTGGAACAGTCGACTGTTTACCACTGTGTAATATCACCTTTTCTTTTAATAACACTTATTAAGAGTTTGGGCGCTGAAGACACCTGTTGGTTAAGTTTAGCAAGCAGAATTTTCCCCCATTCATCCATTATGCATTTCTTCAGCTGTGCAGCTGTACAGGGCCTTCCTTGCCTTATTTTGTGCTTCATAATGTGCCACACATTCTCAATCTGAGACAGGTCAGGACTATATTATTAGTCCTAAATTGCCCCGTCCCAACTTTTTTGGAACGTTTTGCATGCATCAATTTCAAAATCAACATTTATCTTCAAAAAGCTATGCAGTTGATTAGGTAAAACATCAAATACCCTGTCTTTATACGTTTTTGTTTACATACAAGTCAAAGTACATTTACAAATCACTCCTCTTTGTTTTTATTAGCATTTTCCATACTGTCCCAACTTTATCAGAATTGCGGTTGTAATACTTGGCAATGGAAACAGATCACGAGCTGTTACAACAGACATCCCTGACAGACCAACAAAACACTTACGGTGCAGCCGCAGAAGTATCTGAACTAGCCGCTGGTGTAGGTGCAGATGCTGCAGACACAGATGCTGCTAACGCAGATGCAGGCAATGCTGTTGGTTGTTCGCTCTCTGCAGGCTGCACTTTGGTTTCATTTCCATCTGCAGACTCTGCCCCTGCAGGTACTGGCTCTGCAGCTGAAGCTTCGGTGGACATGGATTCCTGCGCGGCTTCTGTAGGTCCTGCCATTTCTGGCTGTGATTGAACTTCGATGATTTCCTCCACTACAGCGGGAACAGCTCGGGCTTCTTCGGCCAGCTTCATCGCCCTCTCTCTGTCCTGCACTGCCAGTTTCTCGAACAACTTAAATGTCTGGGGAGATGGGTGAAAGAGGGAGCTTTTACATTACATTACAGCATTTGGCAGACATCCTTATCCAGAGCGACCTACAATTATCTCATTTATACAAGTGAGCAGTTGAGGGCTACCACTTCCCTGTTTTACATTTATTTACATTCAGTAAATAATACTAATAACAGCAACAACAACAACAGGAACCTGGAAGTCCCAAGATAGAATTTGTAACAAAATATTTTTAAATACTAAAATACTATTATACTATAAAAAATACTATTTTAAGCAACTTTTACTAGGTCTCTAACTAACAAACACAATTCTGATCACCACTCATTAAAAATGAGACAAATTAAACATCATTATAGAGCACCATAGCACTGTTGAAATCTCAAATCTCTCATGGTAATGTGGTGAAAGGTTTTGTAAGGAGACATTTATTAACGTTTATGGAAGGAGTCTCCAGTGTCAGTAAGTTTTCCACCAGGAGAAAGTCTTCAAGACATCAGACTTTGCTTTTTTTCAGTTTCTTGGTAACACGACAAGCTGCATTTTGTTGTCTTAACTTCAAGTGAGGAAAAAAAAAAGAGGCTGGTAAGGGAACAATTCTTTATAGCTGCTGTAAACTAACTGATAACAGGTACTAACTTGTTACGCAGACCCTGAACAACATTTTAAACAGCTACAAACAGTCAGTACGTTTACATGGACAACAATAATCCACTATTAACCCGATTAAGACAATACTCTGATTAAGAAACTACCATGTAAACAGCAATTTTTAATTACCTTAACCCGATTAAAGTCATACTCGAAGTAAACACAAATCGAATAAAGACATGTGGAGTACTCCTGTTTTAGTCGCATTATCGAGGTGCATTGCAGACATGTAAACACCTTAATCACATTATGAACGTCGTGTGAGAGTTTTCACCGCATTTTGCGACAGGACACGATCACACACGGCAGTACTCAACCGTTTTACGACAAACAAGAGAGCACGGCTGCGTACCAAACTGCGTACTTACCTACAATAGGTCTATAGTAGGCGAAATACATGCATCTCGGCTACTATATAGGCGGTACGTACGCAGTTTGGGACGCAGCCCACGGCTTCAAGCAGTTGTCTATTAGCACGTACAGCATGACAAATAATTAACTGCACTTGAAACATTCGTAAAATTTTTTTTATAAAAACACCCAAAACTGTATACGGCACCATAACGAAGACGACCTGTATGTTAATACATGAAATTCTGGAGGGACGTCGGACGGCGTGGCGTGGGGATGTAATGACGTTTCCGTTAATCGAACTATGCTCTAGAACAAGTCAAACGAGTACATGAAAGGAATATTCTAAAATCGACTCATATAAACACCTTAATCACAATATTGTTTTACTCAGAGTAAGGTCAATAATTAGATTACTGCTGTCCATGTAAACGTATTCTATGAAGAAACATCAGCAACAGACTAGACTAAGCACACTTATTCCTTACTACTGATTCACTCAGACTAGCTGTAAATCATGCACCATATCTCAGTTGGTGTTATTAGGGTTGTAATATATGTTTGTTGTATGAAATATTAATAAACTGTCTGAGCTGATCTCCCATGACAGGTGACAATAAACAAAGCAGAAAAGTTCTTCTGAGCTAAAACCAGCTTCTTAGAGCCAGGAGTATTACCTTTAGGACCATTTTTTCTGCCACTCCAGGTGGGAAGCCCATTTTGTCGTTCGGACTGGTCAGAAGGCGATAAAAGTCTGTTTTTCTGTACAAAAACCCGAAATATATCTGCAGAAAATTCTGTATGTTTCCAACATGCTGCAAGATTCCCAGCAACGCGTTGTCATACAACTCTGTCATTTCCAACGGCGAAGACATTGTCCAAAAAACTTCACTAACCAACAAATATATATTATAAATATATAAATATTTAAACAAGTACGTTCTAAATTAACGCCGTGACCTCTTTTTGTCTACTGAGACAAACAACAACACACTGACAAGCTCATGGAAAATACGAGACCAGCAACAGGACATGGGGTTACCGACTACTTCCGGTTTCACCAAAACAAAATAAAAGTCTCCTAAATGAAACGGTCACTTAACATCTGGGAAAATGCACCGCCCCCTAATAAATTATCTAAAAACTACTGGGATAAGTGAGAGACTTTAGTAATATAGTAGGAATATCTAGTATATAGTTATTTATCTCTTTATTTTCTTTTATTTATATAGTATTGTTTTGGTATTATTATTATTATTATTAGTAGTAGTAGTAGTAGTAGTAGTATTTTTTTTAATTATTATTATTTTTTCTATTTTATTTAATTTTTTCTGCCAATCTACTGCCCACACTCCAGTCCAGTAGGTGGCGGTAATGCACCTTTAACTGGTTTGCCAACCGCCATTAAAACAAAAAGAAGGAGAAGAAGATGAAACAGTCACTTTTAATTGTGAACACAGCTGTTTAGGTCATCCCTTTGGTGCGGGGGGAAAACAATAGAAACCCTAATAGAATTTGTAATTGTTTAAATGGTTTTAATGGAAACTGAGGGTAATTTGTTACCTTCTAATGGTGACATATGTCTAGTGGATACCATTAAAGGCTAATGGTTAGCTAATGGCTTGTAATGGTATTTGTAGTGGAAACCATTAGAATTTTTGTGATGGTTTCGATTGTTTTTTCTTTCTTTCTTTCTTTCTTTCTTTCTTCAGCAGGGATGATACCCATATGTAGGGAGTTGTTGATATTAAAGTTTGAGCCATATGATTTGGGGGGAGGGGGGGGGTATGTGTTGTTATAGGGAAATACTCAACAAGGTGGTGATTATTTTTCTAAAAGTATGTCCCGAAGTGTTGTATTCCTCTTGTTCCTCATCGATTTGTCAACAACTGCGATTTTCGTTTTTACAAATTAACAACATGGTGTGATTTTTAACCATTTGTAGTTATATTTAATGTTGTGGAACGTCTGTGAGACAAGTTAGTTCCTGTTATCACTTATGTTCTAGCAGCCATAAAGAGTCGTTCTTTCACCAACCTCTCTCTCTCTTTTTCTTTATCAGGTGTATTGGAAGAGCTACAGATTGTAATTGTATACCTACAATGTGCACTTTTGTTGTAGGTGTCGCTGATAAAATGGTCAGGGAGATGTAATTTATAAAGTGATTCTGGCAATTTAGTATGAAGTATGTAGAACAACTTGCATGGGGTTTGTAATGTTTGTAATTTCAGAGAGGCTAATAAAACCCCAATTTAGATAAAGGCGAGAATATCAACAATCCATTGATTGATGTTGTGGACAAAATATCTGTTCTTAAGAAAATGTTAAATCATTTTAAATACCTTGATGTGAGATAGTTAAAAAGAAAATAATGCTTTATGGACTGAAATTGACCGATTGCCTAAAGGAATTGACGGATTTGGGGGGGGGGAAACATTTGTGAATTTTGCATTTCTATACATTCCGGTAGGTGGCAATAATGAGCATATTTATCCAAGGTGTCGGTAATGAGTTTATTTGACCGGTAGGTGGCAGTAATGAGTATATTTGTCCAAGGTGGCGGTAATGAGCTTATTTGACCGATAGATGGCAGTAATGAGCTTATTTGCCCAGCCGCACTCAGAGAGAACACGAGTCAATACGGAAATGTAAACGAAAACAAAATGGCGGCGTCCTTGAGCAGACAGGGAAGAATATTATCTGTAAGCAAGCTTTCATTTTATAGTTTGGTTATTAATTACACTTTGTGTTTAACAATTTCTTTAAAAACGGTATTTTTTTTTACTGTTAATATGCGACACTTTCTGGTTCTTCTTTTATCTCTGAATTGAAATGAAAACGTGTAGCCTGGTGACGGGGTTGAGTCCTAAATGTCTCTCTATGCTCTTTACAAGTGCACTACATGTTACTAGGAAGCAATACGGTTTTTATACGCTCTATGTAGTGCACATGAGCTTCATTAGGGAGTCATTTGGGATACAGCCGGTGTGTTAACAAGATATTGCACAGATTATTTCATGTGAATAAATATTTTGTACATGTTTATAAATGTTTAGATTGCTTGTAGCCAACTGAATTCTGCGACTTGTCTCATCTCTGGATCAAGGAGCATAAACACCAGTGCAGTTTGCTATAAGGTGGGTACGGCTGTCACATTAGGACATAAGTCCATTATTATTGGCACCCATTTTGAAAACGAACAACAATGAAATGAAGCATTCCTACTTCAAGTGTAAACGAAAGCACTCAAGTTTTATTAACGCAACGTCTTTTTTTAAGCGGTGCCATGTCTTTCTGTTTTCAAAGTTATTGGCACCTCTACAATTAATCATTTATGAATCATTTTCTGGAGAGAATTGCATCAATGTGCATCTTCCTGTAATGTCTGACAGGTTTGAGCTTTTTTCCCAGGAGGTCTTGGACCTTTCTCCATGCAGAACAAGTTCTTTATGTTCTTAGGTTTGCACATGTAGACACTATCTTTCATTCAGAGCATGAATTTCAGTAGGATTGGGTCTTATTAGGCGTCCAAGCACCAAAGGTAATCTGTAGCCAAGTTGTACCTTCCAAACAGGTTTTGTGCTATAACTTGGAATTTACAGAATTGATGATGTCATCGGTCTTCACAAGACACTCCTGAAGCATCATTACTGGTTGTAGGTAGTGTGGACATCAATCCAATTCCAGGCAAAGGTTTAACCTTTTCCACTATTACTTTCCTATTCAGTGATTGATAACAAGAATGTACATGTGTGCAAACTCATTTGTTTAAAGGCTTGGAACTGAGTTGTTCACATTCTAAATTAAGATTCTAGCTCACAAGTTGAAAATTTTTTTGGATTTATATTAAATATCCTCTCGAGGTGTCAGTAGTTTTGAAAGTTTAAAAAAATATTCACATGAGAATTGTTTTGGTGCTTCGAAGAACATTTGTTTGAGTGGAAAGTTCGAATAAATGTTTATTTTATAGAATCAGTTTTTAGAAAGGTGATTATTTGAAAGGTGCCAATAATTCTTGACTGAAAAAAAAACAGTAGCAACTGTTGCTGTAGTAAAATATTCAGTTGCTACTGTGTTTTTTTTTATCATGGAATTTTTATTGGATAATCGCATTTTACATATTACAACACCTCATCCAACAGCCCCAACAAAACAATCACAGCCAAAACCAAAAGAAAAGGGGGGAAACAAAAAACAACAACAACAACAAACAAACAACCAGTAAAACAAAACAACAAACAAACAAATAAATAAAGAGAAAAAAAAAAGGAAGATGATTAGTATTTACCGTCTACCTTTCCTCAATCCACCTCCAGGGTGCGTACATCATTGATGTAGGTAATAAATTGTTGCCATTTTCTCAAAAATGATTCACCCCTGCCTCTGATGTTATACTTGATTTTTTTCAAGTTTTAAAAAGAACATTAAATCTTTAAGCCAGACTGATATAGAGGGGGGTTGTGGAGAGGTCCAAGACAGCACTATTCTGCGCCGAGCAAGTAACGATGCAAAAGCCACAACACTAGCTTGTTTATGGTTCAGAGGCTGACACTGAGATGAAACACCAAAGATGGCAATTAAAGGGCAGACATCCAATTTGATTTTAAGAACGTCGGACATAGTTTCGAAGAAAGAGTTCCAAAAGTTCTGCAGTTTGGGACAGAGAGCAAAAATACGACTGAGGTTACAGGGCGAAAGTTTGCATTTTTCACACGTCAGGAACATTGGGATATATTTTAGACAGTTTACTCCTAGAGAGGTGATCTCTATGGAACACTTTAAATTGTATGAAACTAAGTCTAGCACATGACGTGGTGGTACGTATATTATCTAACGCTCTGCCCCAGTAATCATCCTCAAGCTCCAGGCCCAATTCTTCTTCCCAAGCACTAATGGTTTTGATATTTTAAGAATCGTCCTGTGACCAAATCATTGCATATATCCGTGAAATAATGCCACCCTTATGAGGATTCAGCTTGAACACCTCTTCCCATGCAGACTTTGTAGGTAAGGAGGGAAAACCAGCGAATAGTGAGGAGACACAATGCCTAATTTGAAAGAAACGGAATAGGTGAGATGGAGGCAGGCTGAATGACGAGGATAATTCAGAAAAGTTTGCAAACACATTACAGTTGCTACTGTTTTAAACTGTCTAAATAGTATGTACTGTAACAATGGGACTTTTTTATTTCTAACACAGGTTTCAGAGTATCTGTTGCTCAGTGTGAGTCGGTGTCCAAATCCTGATATTGAGCTTCTGCTTAACCGAGCCGTGTTTTTCTGAACTTGCAGAACCGTGCAGCCCGCATTCGGGTGGGTAAAGGTGACAGGCCAGTGACGTATGAACAGGCCCTGCACCCACACCACATAGCTCATAGGAAGGGATGGCTCTCTCAACACACAAGTAAGTCACAGTTCTTCAGTCAGGCCTGGTTTCAGTTCTGAATTTCATGTCACGGCTGTGCATATTATTTACATAACACAAATGGGTATCTGCAGTGTGAGGATGAAGAAAAGAAAGATTTACTAATAGACACATGCGTTTTCAGTCATGCAGTCACTTTTTACAAAATTGTATGCTGAGTCCTATTAGTACATAGAACTTGCGTGACAGTACTGTGTTCTGCCCGTTGTGATTCAGAAGATAAACTAAATAAAATAGCCCTTATGAGTATGACGAGGATTCTCCTAGAAACAGTAAGGAGAAGTAACTGATGGCACAATAAGCACAAGAACAAACACATGACACAGTACTGTGTTCTGCTCGTTGTGCTTCAGAAGATAAACAAAATAAAATGGCCCTTAAGAGTATGGGAAGGAGAAGTAACTGATGGCACAATAAGCACAAGAACAAACGCATGATACGCATCATTATAAACAGCTGAGATCACATGAGATGGATGCCCTCTGACATATACCCAGATCAGTTTGATGATATATTTCAAATCTACAAATAAATTTGACTAAATCCCAACTAAAAGGCAGAAGTAATGATGGGATCTCAGCATACATTGTTTACATGGTGTGGTTTAAAGATATTTAATTGCAAGCGTTGAGGAATAATTGAACCGGAAAAGAAAAGATCAAAGGACTGTATAGGAAATGTATTATTATTCATGATGAAAAACATGAACATACTAATGTAATACCTTAATGCGTTCCTGTAGTGTTTGTTTTGCATCAGTAGTTTTCAGTACTGTTGAAAAGAACAAAAATGTACATGCAGTTGAGGTCACAAGTTTACATACGCCTTGCAGAATCTGCAAACTGTTAATACTTTTTTTTTTTAATAATAAGTGGGATCATAAACTGCTTTTTGTTTATTTAGTTCTGCCCTGAAAAAGCGATTTCACATAAGATGTTTACACAGTAATAACTGAATTTACACAAATGAACCAGTTCAAAAGTTTACATACGCTTGATTCTTAATACTGTGTCGTTACCTGGATGAACAACGACTGTTTTTATGTTTCGTGATAGTTCCTTTCTGAGTCCCTTGTTTGTCCTGAGCAGTTGTCCCGCCCACTGTTCTTCAGAAAAATCCTCCAGGTCCTGTACATTCTTTGCTTTTCCAGCATCTTCTGCATGTTTGAGCCCAACAGTGACTATATGATGTTGAGATCCATCTTTCACACTGAGGACCACTGAGGGATTCATACAAAAGATGAAAAAAGGTGCAAACATTCACTGATGCTCAAGAAGGCAACACACTAGGGGCGGCTGTGGCTCAGGGTTCTCCACTATTCTTAGGGTTGGTGGTTCTATTCCTGGCTCGCATGCCTCCACATGCCAAATTGTCCTTGGGCAAGACACGGAACCCCAAGTTGCTCCCACTCGGCAGGCCAGTTCCTTGCTTGTGTGTGTGTGTGAATGAGAAACAGTATAAAACAGCTTTGTAGAACCGCTAAGGTTAAAAGCCGCTATATAAGTGCAGACCATTTTACATTAAGAGCCAGGGCAGTACTAAATAAAAAACAAAATGCAATTTTAGGATCCCTCTTATTTTATTTTAAATTATTAACAAAGTTTTGACCTGAACTGTAAGTCTGTGTGAGTCAAATTGTCATGATTTGTGTATTTGTGCAGAAACATGAATCTGTGTACAAAAGTTTTGTTTGTCACCATATTTCTTACTAATGAATAAAAGAGCTTTACAAGTACATTTTCATACCTACACATGCCCTAGTTGTTATTCCTTTAATCATGTACAGTATGAACCTAAACCAAACGAAATAGCAAACCAAGTGTATCTATTTTGCTCTGATTCCACAAACAGACTAATAAGTATGAAAGCATTTAAAAACTGTTTGTTTTTTTTTCCCTCGTTCTAATTCTAATGAGCTTTAGTGCTACATTTTTCCCCACAATTATTTTAAGAGAGTTTGTAATCCTGTAGGTAACCTCCAGGGAGAAGGAGGTGCTGCAGAGCGGACTGTAGAAGACATGTTCATCCGCCGTTTCATCTTTGGCACGTTTCATGGTTGTCTGGCTAACGAACTGGTTATCAAGCGCAGGGGCAACATGCTGGTCATCTGTGCTTTGATGCTACAGAAACTCCAGCCTAATAAATATTATTTCCTTATCGGCTACACAGAAGAGCTGCTCTCACACTTCTACAAGTGTCCTGTAAAGATGGAGATACAGACGCTGGAAGATAAAATTGTCTACAAGTATCTCTAAGACCCAGGACAGAGAATTAGAACATAAATAATTAATACTTTTTGGTATAAAACTAAATATCATGTGAATTTAATGTATGTAATAAAAAAATTCCATGCTATTACTTGCCTTTGTGTTTTCATGTATATCTGTAATGACGAGCTTCGGACGATACAACATCTCCATTAAAAATGAAAATAAAGGAAAAATACAACAATCAGTATCTTTAAAAATGGAACATTTTTGCAAAAAAAAAAAAAAAAAAAGTGTTCAATACTTTTTTCCTGCGTCATTCCACTTTATTACACACAACTTTATTTATGGACGTTAATGTTGTGAATTCTTTATATTTCCAGATTTCTTGAGTTAGTACTGATGTCTGGTGAAAATTTCATGTGGAAATGTATTTACTGAAAAAAATGTTGCCATTAGACAAATGTAGTCAGACAGGGTTTTTTCCTCATTTTTAGTTTTGCTCTGCATGTACAAAACCAATAATTGAATCTCACCCAAAATCCTAAAAATATATTTTCTTTGTTAATATACTTCCACAAACCATATACTGTATGTTAGCTGATTGACTACATTTTAGGATAAGTAAAAAAAAAAAAAAAAAAAAGTATATGTCTTTTTAATGAACTACAAAAACTGCACTATCTTTTGTTTAATGCATCTCAGACACATTAATGTCTCAGTCATTTGTTATACAGTGTAGAAAATTAGCAAATTATGTTACCGAAAACCCCAGAGGAAGCAATAAATTAGATATGAAACATTTTCTTCAGAATTTATTGGTTGAATATTTAGATTCTTTCAGAAACAGTTTGGTAGGTAGGAAAGCATGACCAACAAAACCTTAAATTACCTGCAACAAACTGTGTTCCGAAAGGCACAATATCATTTCAATGTGTAATAATATTCATTATTAAAAATGACAGTTCCCCTTAATAGTTGACATTCAACATTAACAAAAGTGCTATGGCCCTGGTGCATCACCTCAGATATCTGTCCTGTTATCAGTTGTTTTATCACACAACAGACATAAGAAGTATCACAGATAGATTACTTGCACTAGAAAACACACACGGAAGCCCTATTAAAACTTTAAACTTAAAAAAAAAAATACAAGCCAGCTTGAATGTGAATAGAAAAATGACTGAGTGCAGACATGCACAGAAATTAATAATTCACATCTCCAGGCTCATGAATACATTCACATTTAAGGGAGTGATTTTTGTACTGAGCTGTATAAAGAGTTTAAGGCAGGAGTTGCATGAGAATACAATGAAGTGAAGTCTATTTTATTATGTCTTTGCTATGTTTACTGTAATAAATGTAGTCTCATTACAGAATGGAATGAACTACAGGCCTAGAAAAGGTATTGTAGACCTGAGGCATTTTATGTGCATAAGTATAGGTTAAAATCATGAAATAAGGACAAACCGAAGTAATGTTAGCAATGTAGGCATTATCAATTATGGCCGTTAACCTATGACGCAGTTAACCCTTTAAAGTACCCTGACCTATCAGTGGATCTTGTAACTACACACTTTCTATTAATTTCACTGTAGTTAATAATAACTGAATAATTGAAGCTCTATGATGAATGATCATAGATATGTGTAAGGGCTGAAGTTGTTCAGCCCTTACACATATCTATGATCATCATATTCATCATGTTGTATCATCTCAGTTCATCACATTGTGCAGTGCGATATTCTTATCATCTGCAGCGTATGTAATAGGATATATGCAAGTGTAAAAATGTATAAAAAGGTATGTAATACCAGACTCCATTCCTCCTCTACAAAAAAATCTAATTATATATTTACTAATATAGCAGCAATGGCTGAATGTAAACCGATTAAGTTGTTGGTTTATTTTGTGTCATGAACAAGGATTCATTTCACAGGCCAGGATTTATAAAAGTACTTAAATCAGTTTAAAATGAAACCCTCTTTGGTTACCAGTTTGGCCTGAGCAGAACTGTTGTGCTCTAGTTGTTAGAATTTTCGACAGCTGTCTCCCTTGCATGACTGAAGCTTGATGAGCCTTTGGTTCATGACCTGCAGGAGCGCAGGGTCCACCTTCTTCACAATGTTCTCCAGCTGATGAGGATCAGTCGTCATGTTGTACACCTCCACAAATGCCTGGGGGGGAGAGAGAAGAAAAACACAGTTTGTACCTGCAGGTCTAATCCACATCACTGACTCCAGAAAAATAACTTTTGTTGGACAAAGAAGGTTACTATAAATTTTTTAGCATGGCAGTGTATCAAATTGGAAAAAAAAAAAAATTACTATTATTTGCATGCCATATGCATACCATACATCAATAATCCAAAGAATGAGCTGTACATTTAACCCCTTCCTGTTTGCTACTTGGTAATGGCTGTCGTGTAGACCCAGGTCATCTCTTTATAAGAGAGAAATCTTATGATTGTATTATATATATGCACACACACTATCAATTTCATGAATGCTTATGTAGATAATTACATATGTAAAAGATATCTCATTTTTAGTCCTTCTTAATTTCTGGTAAAAATGACCCAAACATCTGTGTAAGCATGGGAGTCAGGTGCCACACCCCCTTTCATAGGACTGATGAGCACAAAGGCCACATCTCCTTCACTAGGACTGACTGGCACAGAGGCCACAACCCCTTCTCTAAACGTGACAAGCACAGAGGCCCAATCAAGTCAGTCATAACTGGCCCCCAACTTTGAATCGGTGCGGCCATAAATATTAAAATGGATCTTTACATCTCCAGTAAGAAAGAAAAGAATTTGATCGCAGCAATCAAACACTTACTTCATCGTCAGCGAATTCACAGTACTGCAAATTGTTGTCCTTCAAAGTCCTAATGCAGGCATACGTGTTGTTGAAGGCATCCTCGCAAACACAGTCTGGGAAACACTCCTGTGGAGCCAAAGCGACAAAGTCAAGGCTGGAGAAATTCTACTAGTTAGTTTTGAGAAATTAAGAAGGCGTGAAATGACAAAGACACTTACAGCCACTCCGGGGCCGAGTTTGGGGCAGTCAGGATCTTTAGTAAGGTGGCCCTCACCAGTGTACTCCACCAAGAAGTAGGGACGTGAAGTACCGTTGCGTAATGACGGTGCCTGCATACAGAATGATATCACAGTTACAGCAACTCTGCAATTTACTAGACTGTTCTGCTACTGTTCAAAAGAACACAGGTACTAGTGACAACCAAGCTGATAAATTATTTCCTTTTGGTCTTATCTTAATATACATTTCATGTTAGCATCAAATTTCTCATCTCCGTATCAACAAATACACATGTACATTCATATAAATGCATGATTTGTCTTGAAGCCAGACTACTTCCTCAGCCATGCTGTTATAGAAAATGAAATTGACAGTCATCTGCAAATGAAACAATAAAGCTAGCACAAACAATTTAATCAATATGCAACACCAATTTATAAAAACACACAATTTAGCAAGGGTAATTGCCCTAAAAGAGAAAAGAAAAGTGATTTAAGGAGTCATTTATATTGCAAGAGAATGCCTCAACCACCTAAACAGAAGAAATGTGGTAAAGCTGTGGACAACACCACAAATGCAAACCACAGAGGTGACAAATGAACCAGAAATGCACACCGGAAAAAAAAAGATGAAATGTGTCTAATGCATCTAAAGTGTTTTAAAGTGTTTACACAGAAGTGGAAGTTTAATAATATATCTGATGTTTTAGCACAGTTTAATTTATGAGTGTACTGAGCAGGGTCAGATCTGAAATCTACAAGCGTCTAGTCTCCTCTGATGCAACAAAAATACTCAAGCCTTGGTGAACTATGCATCACGGAGCAAAAACGTAACAAGCCGAAGCACAATGCGACACCTAAAGTTAACACATTTTTTCTGAAATACATTTCTCATGACAGCTTTCAAATATGGACAATGACATTCTTACCATCAGAGACACCTCATAAGCTCAAACGCTTCTCATAAGCCCTTACTCAGTGGTGAAGGATCTGTACTAGTGATCAGACGCTGGGGAGTTCAAATCCTAGGACTGTCAATTTTTTTTAAAGTCCTTGAGCAAGGTCCTAATTGGTCCATCAATTGCTCAGCTTTGTACTTGGCTTGGATCGATCTTAACCTTAGATAAAATCATCTGCCTCGGGAATGAATGTAAATAAAATACAAATACAATTTGACATTTACACTTAGACTGACTGTGTCGGGTGAAGTGATTGAGTAGAAAATATGCCAAAAGATGTGTGTATTATTAGCCCACGACTTCCAGACCCAGGTGTTTTTCCTGACTAGAAATCTTGGAAAGAAATTATGACTAGTCTGAAAAACCAGTCTAGAAATGTTCAAGTATTCCAGGACACACAGTTGTTCAGACTTTCCGTTTTACTAGTTCTATCTAGATCTAAATTAGCATTTTACAAGCTAAAGATGACACAGCAAGTTGAGAGAACCTTTAATTAAAAGCTAAAAATGGCTGCAGGTGATTATAATGGAAAATGCAAGGCATCTGCTGATATCTGTGCATTACAGACTTGAAGAAGTGATTACGGTATGTATATGTCAAAGAAAAGGCAACCGACTATTACATGTTTCCATATTATACACAACATTAATCAGACTAAATGGTTTTGGGTATAGAACTGTGGTGTATAATGCTGTAAAAGGGAAATATTACTAAATTTATTCAGTATAAAATTTCAGTGCATAATACCTGTCAAATATCTAAAGACTACTAAATTTATTGAGTATAGGAACTTCTGTCAAAATGCAAGCTTTTAAAATGTATTCAGTATAGAATTGTAGTACATATATCTGTAAAAAAAAAATGTTTCAAATAAAATAATATTATTATTATTATTATTAAGATTAAGCTTATTCATACCTCTATCAAAAATGTAAAGCTTATTAAATGTATTTGATATAGAACTGTGGTACATGAAAAAAAAAAAAAAAACAATATTTATTGAGTACTTTGTGGTGTAATGGTGTCAAAAATGGTGTATATATAAATATCTGTCATATATTTAAAGACTACTATATATATTTGCTATAGAACTATGGTGCATAACTCTCTCAAAAAGTAAAACATTACTAAATTCATTGAGTATAAAATTACGGCGTAAGATTCTGTCGAATGTACAACATACAGTATATGAGGAATGGAGCTATGGTGCATGTATTTGTAAAAAAGATTTAAAGAGAAATGTATTCAAAATGATGGTGTATAATGCTATAAAAAATGAAAATGTTACTAAGGTTTTTAGAAATAGAACGGAGATATATAATGCTGCCAAAAAGGGAAATATTACTAAACTTGGAGTATGTTGTGGTGTATAATAGGGTATAAACATGCTAAATTTATGGAATGTAGAACTGTGGTGCATAATTTTGTCAAAAATGAAAAGATTCCTATACTAATTATGCTGTGTCAAATTGAAAGATTTATAGTTTTACTATATACTGTTGTAAAAATATCTCCACTCACAAGCTGTGGTAGAAAAGATTGCCCATCCATGTCCAAGATAGAGGTATTAACTCCGGCAATGTCAAGGATGGTCATGGCGAGATCGATGTTCAGTACTGGGTCCTAAAAGACATTAAAATAAATGTTAACAAGCCACGCACACATACACACACACAGACACACACAGACACACACAAACACGCGGATTAAAATGTGTCTGAGCTTTCAGAACTAACCTGCAGAGTTTGGTTTGGCTTGATCCCGGGCCCACGTACCAAAAGTGGCACACGGATGTCAAATTCATACAGCTGTCTCTTGTCAATGGGGAGGGAGAACTGACCTGGAATTAAAAGAGGACGTGGAATAAGAGTGTAAAAGTCAAATATGATTACGAGGAACAGGAAAGGAGAGTGTACCTGTGTGGTAACCGTTGTCAGAAGTGAAGAAAATGTAAGTGTTGTTCAGCTCCTTTATGTCTTCCAGTTTCTTTACCAGCTTCTCCACCATGTCGTCTACAGACAGAAGGGTCTGCCACCTTTAATGAAACCAGACAGCACAGTAAACACACTAAGCATGCCAGGTGAGTACTAATGATATTCAATGTCTATCCAAACATTCTATACCTTTTATGGAAAGCATTGTCAAGATAATCAATGGAGCTGTTTGACATAGGGTTCACAGGCTGACGCAGCAACCAGTGCTTGTCCTGAAGAAAGAAACAAAACATACAGGCTGTGCATAACTTCCACAAGATGAAAAAGGAAATATGAACTATGATACCAGTTAGTGCTTTATTTCAAATACATTTCCATGTTTGTTAAAACTGCCATCACGTGGAGCCTTGACGTCAGCAAAGCTGTTCTGGTACGCTGGAGCTGCAGTCCAAGGAGAGTGAGGGGCTGGAGGGCACAGCATCACAAAAAATGGATGCTGGGGGCTTCGCGAATCCAGGAACGTCAGTGATCTGTTTAACTAGAACAAGGAAACATTGACAAGTTACAGAGCGAGTTATTTCAAACAAAATTTTAAAAAAGATAAGACAGGCTTAAGCTTCCTACATCTCAGTGGTTCTCAGTTCAGTTCCTACCAGCTCAGTGGTTAATACGTTGGACTACAGCTTGGAAGGTCGTGAGTTCAAATCAAGGTCCTTAACCCACAACCGTTCAGATGTATAAATAAACATAAATCGCTCTAGATAAGAGCGTCTGCCAAATGTCATAAATGTAAATACTAGTAAATATTAGTAAAACAACCAAGTTGTAGTAACTACGGATATGCAACAGCATCACCGATAATCTCCGCTGCTTCCTTCCAAGCTTTATTTTTCTTCGTAATGTCTCTATACACTATTAATGAAAGGTTGCATACGACAGAATAAGATGGAAAAAAACTAATCTAAGCCTTTTGTCCATTCTCATGCAGGTAAGAGCTATAGTTCTGACCACACGCCACACACCAAGGATTGGTCTGAGGAATCGATCGAGCAAATTGTTTGGATTTCTCGCTTTACCGTGCGTTGAGAAAATCTCAGTCCAAAGTTGCTTGTCACATGCCACTGTGGCTGAAATCACAGTTCCTTGACGTGCATATGCATACAGTAGAAAATTAATGATCAGCTGTTCCTTGGTAGTTTGAGCATAGGAAAAGCAAAGGGCTGCTAAAAACAATTTTATTTTACATACAATGGTGCTTGAAAGTTTGTGAACGCTTTAAAATTTTCTACATTTCTGAATCAGAATTATTCAACCCCCACTGTAAATCAGGTATATTGTCAAAATTTAGACTTTCAGCTGTTTGTAATGAACAAATCAAGCAAAAGCAATTGAAATAGTTCAACACAACGAATGCTTCAAGTGGTTTCCGCAAATTCAACTGAAAATGCAACTTATAATGATTTCTCCAGTTTCAAAATTATTCAACCCCCTGAATAGAATCCCTCACCACAGCACAAATATAATAACAGGTGTTGTCTCAAGCACATCTGAGGCAACTAATCAAGGGCTTCATTAGTTGCACCAGGTGTGCTTGAGCTGGAACACATGAAATACCTGAACTGGCTAAGGGCAGAAAATAGATGAAATACCTGGACAGGGCAGAAAAAGGAAGCCATCAATGGCTGCAACCAGAACTTTTTCAATTGCTTTTGTTTGATTTGTTCATTGCAAACAGCTGAAAGTCTGTACATTTTGACAATAAATCTGATTTGCAATGGGGGTTGAATAATTTTGACTGCAACTGTATGACCTAAAACAACATCAGATTTTCACATAAGTCATAAAAGTAGATAAAGAGAACCCAAATTAACAAGTGAGACAAAATATTATTTTTTGGTCATTTATTTATTGAGGGAAATGGCCCAATATTCAAATCTATGAGTTGCAAAAGTATGGGAAGCTTTAATTTCAGTATCTGGTGTCACCTCCTTGTGCAGCAATAAATGCAGCTAAACCTTTCCGGTTGATCAGTCCTGCACATCGGCTTGGAGGAATTTCAGGCCGTTCCTCAGTACGGAACAGCTTCAACTCTGGCATGTTGGTGGGTTTCCTCACATGAACTACTTGCTTCAGGTCCTTCCACAACATTTCTATTGGATTAAGGTCAGGACTTTGACTTGGCCATTCCAAAACATTAACTTTATTATTTTTTAAACATTCCTTGGTAGAATGATTTGCGTGCTTAGGGTCATTGTCTTGCTGCATGACCCACGTTCTCTTGTGCTTTACTTCACAGACAAATGTCCTGACATATTCCCTTAGAATTCACTGGTACAATTCAAAATTCTTGTTCCATCAATGATGGCAAGCCGCCCTGGACCAGATGCAGCAAAACAGGCCCAGATTTTTCACAGATGGTTCTTATGCTGGAATGCAGTGTTGTCCTTTCTCCAAACATAACACTCCTCATTTAAACAAAAATGTTCTATATGGTCCCATCCATCCACAAAACATGTTTCCAATAGCCTCATGGCTTGTCCATGTGATCTTTAGCAAACTGCAGATGGGCAGCAATGTTATTTTTGGAGAGCAGTGGCTTTCTCCTTTCAACCCTGCCACGCACACCATTGTTGTTCAGTTTTCTCCTGATGGTGGACTCATGAACATTACCGTTAGCCAATGTGAAAGAGGCCTTTAGTTGCTTAGAGGTTACCCTGGGTTCCTTTGTGACCTCATGGACTATTTCCCATCTTGCTCTTGGAGTGATCTTTGTTGGTCGACCACTCCTGGGGAGGGTAACAGTGGTCTTAAATTTCCTCCATTTGTACACAATCTGACATTGGTGAAGTCCAAACTCTTTAGAGATGGATTTGTAACCTTTTCCAGCCTGATGAGCATCAACAACACTTTTTTTCTGAGGTCCTCAGAAATCTCCTTTATTCCTGACATGATGCACTTCCACAAACCCGTGTTGTGAAGATCAGACTTCTTAGATCCGTTCTTTAAATAAAACAGGGCGCTCACTCACACCTGATTGTCATCCCATTAATTGAAAACACATTACTCTAGTTTCACCTTTAAATTAACTGCTAATCCTAGAGGTTCACATACTTATGCCACTCACAGTTATGTAATATTGGATCATTTTCCTCAATAAACATAATATGTCCAAGTATAATATTTTTGTCTCATTTGTTTAATTGGGTTCTCTTGTTTACTTTTTGGACTTATGTGAAAATCTGATGATGTTTTAGGTCATATTCATGCAGAAATATAGAAAATTCTAAAAGGTTCACAAACTTTCAAGCAGCAGTATTAGTAATAATCTGATTCACATCTACAGCTACCCCGGTTCAAGACTCAGCTAATGGTAACTGTCTGTATGGAGTTTCTCATGTGTGCACATCAGTTTCCTCAGGGTTCTCTGGTTTCCTCTCACCTCCCAAAAACATGCCAGCAGGTGAATAGGGAACAGTAAATTGTCCCTAGGTGTGAATGAGTGTGTAAACGTTTGTGTATGGTGACTAGCGATGAACTGGCATCCTATTCAGGGTGTATTCCCACCAGTGTTCCCGGGGATAGGCTTTGGATTCACAACAACCCTGACTAGGATAAAGTGGTTACAGAAGATGAATAAACGAATGAATATAAAGTATCTCACAAAAGTGAGTACACCCCTCACATTTTTGTAAATATTTGATTATATCTTTTCATGTGACAACACTGAAGAAATGACACTTTGCTACAATGTAAAGTAGTGAGTGTACAGCTTGTGTAACAGTGTAAATTTGCTGTCCCCTCAAAATAACTCAACACACAGCCATTAATGTCTAAACCAATGGCAACAAAAGTGAGTACACCCCTAAGTGAAAATGTCCAAATTGGGCCCAATTAGCCATTTTCCCTCCCCGGTGTCATGTGACTTGTTAGTGTTACAAGGTCTCAGGTGTGAATGGGGAGCAGGTGTGTTACATTTGGTGTTATCACTCTCACACTCCCTCATACTGGTCACTGGAAGTTCAACATGGCACCTCATGGCAAAGAACTCTCTGAGGATCTGAAAAAAAGAATTGTTGCTCTACATAAAGATGGCCAAGGCTATAAGAAGATTGCCAAGACCCTGACAATGAGCTGCAGCACGGTGGCCAAGACCATACAGTGGTGTAACAGGACAGGTTCCACTCAGAACAGGCCTCGCCATGGTCGACCAAAGAAGTTGAGTGCACGTGCTCAGCGTCATCTCCAGAGGTTGTCTTTGGGAAATAGACGTATGAGTGCTGCCAGCATTGCTGCAGAGGTTGAAGGGGTAGGGAGTCAGCCTGTCAGTGCTCAGACCATACGCCGCACACTGCATCAAATTGGTCTGCAGGGCTGTCGTCCCAGAAGGAAGCCTCTTCTAAAGATGATGCACAAGAAAGCCCGCAAACAGTTTGCTGAAGACAAGCAGACTAAGGGCATGGATTACTGGAACCATGTCCTGTGGTCTGATGAGAACAAGATAATCTTATTTGGTTCAGATGGTGTCAAGAGTGTGTGGCGGCAACCAGGTAAGGAGTACAAAGACAAGTGTGTCTTGCCTACAGTCAAGCATGGTGGTGGGAGTGTCATGGTCTGGGGCTGCATAAGTGTTGCCGGCACTGGGGAGCTACAGTTCATTGAGGGAACCATGAATGCCAACATGTACTGTGACATCCTGAAGCAGAGCATGATCAGTATGCAGTATTCCAGCATGATAACGACCCCAAACACACCTCCAAGAAGACCACTGACTTGCTAAAGAAGCTGAGGGTGAAGGTGATGGACTAGCCAAGCATGTCTCCAGACCTAAACCCTTTTGAGCATCTGTGGGGCATCCTCAAACAGAAGGTGGAGGAGCACAAGGTCTCTAACATCCACCAGCTCCGTGATGTCATCATGGAGGAATGAAAGAGGACTCCAGTGGCAACCTGTGAAGCTCTGGTGAACTCCATGCCCAAGAGGGTTAAGGCAGTGCTGGAAAATAATGGTGGCCACACAAAATATTGACACTTTGGGCCCAATTTGGACATTTTCACTTAGGGGTGTACTCACTTTTGTTGCCAGCAGTTTAGACATTAATGGCTGGGTGTTGAGTTATTTTGAAGGGACAGCAAATTTACACTGTTACACAAGCTGTACACTCACTACTTTACATTGTAGCAAAGTGTCATTTCTTCAGTGTTGTCACATGAAAAGTTATAATCAAATATTTACAAAAATGTGAGGGGTGTACTCACTTTTGTGAGATACTGTATATGTTTTGGCAATAAGGTATGGAGCTTATGGTTGCTGAAATGGTGTAGTTTTTTCAGGATCCCTTGTGTTTTGCAATTGATCAGGGTCCCAAAAATGTAGAAAGTATGCCATCCTAAGGTTACATAGTAACTGAACAGAAGTGATTGCAGTTCCTTGTGGAAAGATAGAACACGCTCTTTCATATACAGAGGTCATAAACCAGACTATACATGGAAACAAAGCTCAGCAGTTTTGCAAGTGGCTAAAGATGTGAAACACTATGGCCATGTCACAGTAGCAGGCAAAGAAAATAGCTGCTCAGTCAAGTTGAGGGTGGTTTCAGGTTCACTTAAAGGACAAGACCTTTACAGGAAAACTTTATATCCACTACTAAATCACTATTACTACTAAATCACATCTTTTAGACATGTATTACTGAGCATGGACTACTAAAAATGTATATTCCAGTTCACCATAATATATGATTAAGATTTTTTAAAATTAGTTTAGTATCAAGAACTTACAATAAGGTCTGTGAGGTAGTCCTTTTCATAGTCGTCTTTGTGAACCTCTGCTTTCCCATTGACAGAGAGTGTATAATTATAGTATTCAGAGTTCCCCACCTGCAGAAAAGAAAAAAATAAGATCACCAAATATGTCATTTTTAGGAAAGTGAAACATGTGACAAACTTTTTTTACAGAAATAAAGAAAAGAAACTGGTCCCTTTATCTGGGGGAATGTGGTTTAAAATTATAACCCTGCTTGAATGAGAGAGGAAGTGGGTCATTCATGTCATTGGATAAAGATTTTAGCTGCTGATAGAAAAAAGTGAGAGAGGCTCATGATGAAGCAAAAGACCCACCAGTACATGCCACTGGTCCCATCCAGGAGGAACATGACCCACACCTCCTGTCTCATTCATCCCATACTGAAAAACCAGCACAGTAAAATACACTTATTATAATCGCAGATAGAAACAAACACAAACAAGCAAACAACAAATAAATTTCCTCAAAAGTTGAACAAAAATACAGACCTGATTAAGGTATTTCCCTCCATAAAAGGTCTGATAATACTTCTTGGTGAGGTAGACAGGAAAGGCTTGCATCTCGGGACCAGCTTGCCAGGCTTTGCTGCTGCAGTTGCCTGACCAGGAATTGTTGTGGACCATGTGATTGTGTGGATATTTCCCAGAGAGAATGCTGCTCCGACTGGGACAGCACAGGGGCGTTGTTGTGTACTGGACACCATGAAAAAAAAAGACAATGGCTAATATTTTAGACAACAAAGAAGCAAACACAAACATTTGTCTGGTATTTTTACTCACCAAGCATGCTTGAGTTCATCTACTTTCACAGGAAGAGGTGTCTGACTTTACATGAAGCCTAATAATGAGCCAAGCTGAATAGAACTCCGATCTGATCAAATGTGATGGTAAACCTTTTAATGATCCATTAAATAGAAGAATAATTTTAACCTCTGTGTCTGATTACTCCGACTATCGGAACCTATACGAGTACTCCTTGTGCAATAAAATAGTCCAATAAGAAAACCCAGTTAATATCACAGATTGTAATCTATTTTAAAATATTTGTGAGGTTGAATAGGCAGTTGGACGGGCGATAAAGTAACATTTTGAGGAAGATTCAGGATGGGACTTTAATATTTTTAATGTAAGTATTTCATGCTTATCATACATTCAGCAAGGATGCACTGGGACGCACTTGCTCCACTCATACGAGGAAATAGGATTACAGTGTGTCATATTTAAACCAAGGTGTCCGATCATATCCAGAAAGAACCGGTGTAGATGCAGGTTTTCATTTCAACCAAGCAGAAGGTACCACACCTACTGAAAGCCAAGAACGACTGATTAAACCTGTGGAATCAGGTGTGACCACTGCTTGATTGGAATAAAAACCTGTCATTTGCAGATAAAATAAGACACCCCTGGTGTAAACGGTTCATTAAGAAAGCTACAACAATGAATTCTTTCTTACTTGCCACTAACCGTTTTTTAGCAATGACTTTTAAAGACGAAATCCTGTGAACTTTTTAAAATCCAGTGACTATGTTGCTCTGAAAAATCTTATCGTGTCACAGTGTTCAAAATATGGCTTTTCGCTCAATAACCTATTGTATCTATTATATACACAAGTGTGTATACACCGGAGTGTCAATTAGACTGTAACTTTAATCATTCTGAAGCACATGGCCAGAAATGTGCACAAAAGTTATCAGGTGCTCCATGGGCCATAGGCAGCATGTCTGAGGATGAGATCACTTTTTGGTTAACCACTGGTATTTACAGAAACATTGCAGCACACTCTCAGGAAAAAAAAGACTACTAAATAGTACCTTTCTTGTCACTGGCATGGTACCTTTAGTATGTTTCCGTTTGGATAAAAAGGTGCACGTAGTGTACCGTTAAAGCTTTACTTTAAAAAAGGAATTACAGTCCATGAATGTACCTTAAATCTTTTTTCTTTTAAAAAGGTACACTATATCTACATTTCCAACCGATCTAATGGTATAGCGCAATATAGTGCGATTTGTTTTCTGGGTGTAGACATTTTACATTTACTCACTGCATGGGAGAAGGTGACACCAAAATCACCAATCAGGGCTTTGGTCTTCTTTAACGGCGTCTGTGGTGAAATTCCAGAAATATATTTGTTATATTAATTGATTAGGTCTGTTATCTTCAAAACTGCTTATTTCTACAAATTACACATCACTTCTGAAAAAATGTGTCATCAAAAGAAATACCAAACTCACCATTCCACCAAGCTCCACGTCCAGATCATCTGTAACGATGAGAATCATGTTGCTGGCTTTGACACATTCTGCACACTTCAGTAGACAGGTGAATAGAGTGAGGGAAAGGAGTAGACCAGGAACCCCTTCAAGAGTCACTCTCCTCAGACGGTTCCTGTGTGTGTTCTTTGACAGTGGACTTGCCATGTGTCTCCCAGATTGGAAGAGAGTCTTGTAGAGATCAGTTTAAGAGCAGTATTAGTAGCAGATTTGCAGAGCACTCACGCTGGAGTGGGATGGTGTGAGTCGAGTTTGAGGAAGTGCAACTCAGTGGTCATATGACTTGTGTGTCGTTTGAAGAGGGACTTTAACCTGAGGTATTGGTTCTGCTGAAGTGAAATCGTCAGGAATGAACCCTGTGAAGAAAAAAAATAAGCTCTAAGCTCTTTTTCCGAATGTGGAACAGAAACACACTACCTAATATGCTTCGTTTCTTCCTCTGTGGGGATACATCACTTCCTCTAGCTAATGAATTCAACAAAGTTTACTATTTACGGTTTAGTATGTGTGAAAGGTTGTTTTGTTTTTTTTTGGTTTGTTTGTTTGTTTTTTTAAAACAAGGGGGTTTGGGCGAAATTAAATCCAGTGTGTGAGGAATTAAAGTCATTGTTTGACTTATCGGTTTTTGTTTCATTGACTTACTGTGAGGGGGAAAAAAACCTGTTCTGTCAGTATGAGTCACTGCAGTGCTGCGCAGAATCAGGAATTAGCATAACATTAATTCATTCATGTAGCATTTAGCTACATTACAAAACATTCAGTAAACAATTTGCTCGTTGTTTTCCCAACTGGATTAAACAGCTACCTAATTAGCAAAGTAAACTCAAACTCATGCTCGGATCACTTCACTGATTCCCCCAGTACTTCCGTCGGAATCAGGGTTGCCAGATATGTTCAACAACCGAAGCACAAGTGGTGATCAAACCCAGGAAGTAAAACCAACCTATCTTCAACTTGAAATAAGAACCCACTTGCATATTAATCTTAACTGCTTTCAGCTCTGTACTGGTTTGGATAAAAATTCCCTACTTTACCCACAATGCCATTTTACCACCTGCTGATAGTGGGATTAAGCTCTCACGTCACTGTTACTTAATGAGAGCAATGCAGCAGCGCTTTAATCCTTTAGCCTGTCCAGCTTTCTCACCTCCTTATCTGTACACTGCTCAAACAGATCAGCTTTCAAAGCTTCAAATTTCATGCTAATGTCAACACCAACACTGTCATGCTTATCAGCTTCTGCCAGCTTCTTCCCCCACAACCATTGCCCTCCTGAACTCTACACTACACTTTTAGGCCACTGATGTTTTAATGCCTGTAATCATTCTGTAGTTCTATTCTGTACTGTATATTCTGTATTATCTGTATATAATTGTAGATTCATAGTATATAACCTAGGTTATCTTTATATATCTGTGTATATACATTATATGTTATCCATGGATAATCTAAATCTTTTGATTTGAGATTATTTTAAAAAAATAATAAATTCAACTATTAACTTCAACTGTAACATCACTAGCAATGTCTGCCTGTGATGTCAGCACAGCACACATTAACAACCTTCTCATGGGAATAGCAAAAATACACGAACAACCAACAAAATACCACAGAATCATTACACACACCACATTTTGTCCCCTTAGAGGGAATAGCTCTACTGACTGATTACTTTAATCCTATGATAAAACATTTCCATTCTGTTAGGAATGGTCTCTTCCTGAATTACTCCATCTCAAACCACACGGTCAGAGGGCACAATGAATAGTTTGGTGAACATGAAAATTATGTAAATCGTATTTTATGGCCTTCACAGATGCCAGATTCAAATCTCACTTAATCAAGTTTTGTTTATGGGAGCTTTTACACCTTTGTACACCATATAACCAAAAGTATGTGAACACCTGACCATCACACCCATATTTGGGCCTTCCCACATGTTGCAACAAAGTTGGAAGCACACAACTGTCTAGAATGTCTTATGATATGCTGTAGCATTAACATTTCCCTTCACTGGAACTACAGGGCCCAAACATGTTCCAGCATGCCCCTGTGCACAAAGTGATTTCTATAAAGACATGGTTTGTCAAGGTTGTTGTGGAAAAACTCAGGTGGCCTGTACTGAACACCTTTGGGATGACCTGGAATGCTGACTTCATGCTGGAATGCAGGACCTCACCTGCCATGCGCTACAATCTAGTAGAAAGCCTTCCCAGAAGAGTGGAGGTAATAAAAAACAGCAAAGGGGGACTAAATCGGGAATGTGATGTTCAACAAGCATATATTGGTTTGATTGGTCAGGTGTCCAGAAACATATGTTTGTGTCCATATCATGTATGTGTTAAACCAGGTATAGCCTACAGTGTATGATTTTCATAATTTTGGTATTGCAGATAAAAATCACACTGTGTAAAATATTTTTTTGGTCATGAGTGGTCTTAGAATGCATAATGTCACATGCTCACCAGCAGCTGATTTAATGCATTTGTGACCAAAGGCAATCAACAATAAAGTTCTGTCAGTGTCCAAAATTTTGGATGCTCATCTAAAAGTCAATTGCATAGGATGATGCAAACCTCTTGGGACAGCTACAAATACATTAGTGGCAGTAGCAAAATGTAACAGAATTGAAGAAAAATATGTTCATTACCTCAAGCTCACTTTGAAGACAGTTTATGTTTACGTGACCCCATTTTTTTGGCATGAGTCCAGACTGTCCTAATAGTTGATGTAAGCAGAGCCTACATCATGGAATTTTTTAATTACAGGTCTTTCATTCAAGGATTTTCATCATATCATGATGAAGTGTACAGTGTGACAAGTAATAATTGTAAAAGACTGCTGAAATCGCACAGTCTAAACCTGGCTTTAGGTAACACCATCATCAACACCAGTTAAAGTAATAACTTTTGGAAGAATGGTATGCACGCCTTCAGTACATTTACAAGTTGTTATTTTGGCTCATGGTACCGCAGCACCTTGCTAAGACACTTTCAGGGTTTTTTTGGTAGTTTTTTTTTTTTTGCTTTAATTTGCATATGTAAAATGTCCAACCCTGCACAGTGGTGCACAGCATTGCTGCCTCACAACTCCAGGGTCCCTGGCTTGATCCTGATCTCAGGTTGCTGCATGGGTTTTCTCTAGGTTCTCAGGTTTCTTCCTACTTCCTAAAAACATTATGGTAGGTGGATTGAGTCTAAAATGCTCTTAGATATGAATATGTGTGCATGGTGCCCTACGATGGACTGGTATCCCATCCAGGGTGAGTTTCGTACCAAGTGCCCACCAGTGTCCCTAGGATCGACCCTATATCCACTGCAACTCTTCCCTACCAACTTCCTGTACAGTTCCAGAAACTGAAGCTGAAGCTGTTCTCCTCACTTTTGTATGTTTTCCCTTTTTCATTTTCAGAGATTCAGGGCAGAACCCAGTCATGCTTAAAAAACGGGGATCTGGCAACACAGGTCAGAACTGTTTTCAGCCTGCACACCTCTGAAGGTTTCTCACGTCACTTGGCTGCATTTCTACAGCTCCTGCTTTTAGGAAGTCGCCGGTTTGGTGTTGTGCTGAAGTGATTAGTGAACCCTGAGCCAAATAAATCGATAACAATGCATATTTATTATCTGCATAACTTCCTATCATGACATGGAAGGAAATGCTTTCTTAATACCACCAATAAGTTGTTTAGTTATGGTAGCTAGCTGGCAAGCAGTGTCACACAGATAATGGTTCCCCTAAAACGCAGGAAAGTGACTACAGAGCAAACTGCAAGTCATGACAGTGAAGTGTGTAAATTTCCTGATATTTCTATATTCATCGTGGAAAGGAAGATGGGTGCGTCCAGAAAAACATTCCTGACACGTCTTGGAAGGAGTAAAGGATTTCTGATTGAAGAGTCTTACAGGTAGAAATTGTGTCAAGAAATTGTCCTGTCAGTGATGCATCCTTAAATGTCTTTATTTATTTATTTATTTATTTATTTTTATAAAATAATTATAATTAAACTAATAATAATTGTTTGCTTTTGCAGCTCTTCCACCACACACGTGGTGTCAGAAAACAACACTGGAGATGAGGTTGACATTTGGATTAAGAAACAGGAAATGGAAGGAAAAGTCTCAGCCAACTCCGTCAACCTGTTGGACATCAGTTGGTTGACCGAGAGCATGGCAAGCGGAAATCCTGTCCCCATTCAAGACTGGCACAGGTTAAAGGTAATGATTCTTAGCCCTTGCATCGGTATCTTTTAAGAAACATTTGTGTGATGTTGAAACTTCAGACAGTGTGATGAGGAGTAATGTCTTTATAGACCAGCCCGAAGCCCTCTGAGGTCACTCCTGCAGTTATAATGAAGAGTTACGCCTGTCAGAGGAGAACTCCACTGAAGCACCACAACTCATTCCTTACAGTGAGTCCTTTACATCACTTTGGGGGCATTTTACACGCTGTGTTCCGTTATCTTACTGAGAGCATGTTGGAAATGGTTTGGCGAAAAAACATCAACACCCATGCACAACTGCACAAAAATGCTCCATTTACCCCAAATGTAATCAATCAGCTCATTCCCAAACTTTTTTAAAAGTCTAAATTAGTTGCCTGGAGCCTATCCCAGGAAACTCAGAGCACAAGGCGGGAACACCCTGGATGGGGTGCCAACCCAACACAGGCCACAATCGCACACACATTCAGACACTACGGACAATTTGGAAATGCCTACAATGCATGTCTTTGGACTGGGGGAGGAAACTCCTAAAGCACGGGGAGAACATGCGTACACAGGGCGGAGGTGGGAATTGAAACCCTTAACCCCGGGGGTGCAAGTCAAGCAGTCTTTTTTTGGGTAAATGTATCTTTGCTAGTGGTTTGTATTTTTATTATTATTAGAATTTGCCCTCACAAACCCATAGGGGTTCACAAACCCTCTAAGACATGTTTGGTGTTCTTTAATTTTGCACTTGGGTGGTACAGCTCTACTGAGTCTTGCCTTGTCCGCATGGGTTTCCTTAAGAGTTGTCCGGGTTCCTCCTGCTCTCCATAAACATGACAGTCGGTGGATTGGCTATTGTGTGTGTACATGGTACCCTGCAATGGACTGCCATTCCATGCCATTCCAGGGTGTATTTCTCACGCCCGGTGTCATGCCCAGCGTTCCTGGGATTTTTCCAGTTACTTTAAAACCTGCGTGCATTGAAACACAATGCTGCTCAATTTAATTTGCAGGAAGCTCTGGAGATCTTAGCCGAGAATGCGGAGTTCAGTGAGGATGAAGGCAGGAGCGTAGCCTTCCGAAGGTCGGCGTCTGTCTTGAAGGCACTTCCTTATGTTGTGCGTGCGATGAACGAGTTGAAAGACTTGCCCTGCTTGGGTGAGCATTCACTGAGAGTTATAAAGGTGAGAGATATTTCAGGTTGAGATATTTCATATTTATCTCAACTGCTCGGTTGCTGATATGAACACGTCACTCTTTTAGGAGATATTAGAAGATGGCACATCAAGTGAAGTGGAGTCAACAAGACAGTCTGAGCAGTTTCAAGCCATGAAGGTTAGCAGTTGATACCAGATTTCAGTAGCATCACATATTTTGTAATTCTTCTGAAAAATCTCTCTTTTTTTTTTTCTTTCCCTGTCTTCAGGCACTGACTGGTGTTTTTGGTGTGGGAGCAAGGACTGCAGATCGGTGGTTTAGGGAAGGCCTACGCAGCCCAGAGGACCTCATACACACAGGACAAAAGCTAAACCATGCACAACAAGCAGGTACAGGATTAATTCTGTTCAGGAATTAAATAAAATACAGTTTGTTAATAGCCTTTTCACATGCTCTTTTGTTTTTCGTTACACACACTTACACAAGCCTGAAAGTGTGTAATATGTGCTGAACTCTCTCTCTTTCTGACTGTTAGGAGTGCAGTATTATAACGATCTGAACACACCTGTCACTAAAAAGGAGGCTATGGTCATCAGCGACATTGTAGAGAAGGCAGTGAAAGCTGTGCTGCCTGGGGCAATTATTACACTCACAGGAGGATTCCGAAGGTATAAAGATATCGTTCATACCGTATATAGCATCAGGTACAGCTGCATAATGGATAAAAGTGATAATCTGCTCGATATTTAAATCAGGATTATGCTACCATACACATTTATTTGACAGATTTAGAAACAGATCCATTTTATTGCACTTTCTGTCAGAACCGCTGTTCTGGAAAATGAATCGATGGAATTCAGCGTTAGCTCATTAGCTCCACTTTAGCTAAGCTCAACAATATTGTGATTAATTATATTTCATTTATTGAGGAAATTCTTTAAACACAATTGTATGTAAAACCCGAATACATAAATGTGTGGCTTGTGTTTTTATTGTTTTGTTTTCTAGGGGTAAGGAGGTGGGTCATGATGTGGACTTCCTCATCACACACCCAGAGGAGGGGGCAGAGGAAAGATTGATGCCCAAAATTGTGAATTGGTTGAAGGATCAGGTAGTCAGCGACGATGTTAAAATGTTGCCGGCAAGGTGAATTGTAATTGTGATGAAAACATTAACAAGCCTTCTCCTTCCCAAGAACTGACCCCGCCCTCTTTGGCATGTCTAACAAGTTGCTTTTTATGCCCAATTTATGCTTCATTAGTGCTTGTAAGGTTGTCCAAAATGAAGTTTGGAAAGCCTTGAGCATTTTTTAGAACAGGATCTCAGCAGGTAGTAAATAGCATAGACTAATAGGTATAAGTACATGTTTTTTTTTTCTCCTTTTAAATAAAATGAAGGTGCTTTGACTAAAAGTGCTTTTCACTTTGACCTGATTTTAGGAAGACTATACAGAAACACAACATCTAATGGAAAACATTTATTTGCAAGTATATTCTAAATAAATTGTTGACCTATCATATTGCAGTTTGACATGATCATTAGGCTATTAGATAATTAGAGGATGTAAATTTGTGAATATTACTTCTAGAAGAAACACTTATTGGAACCAAACTCAAAAGGAAATCATTATCATTGCAGTGTACAGGTGTAGAAGAGTAAAGACAAACGGCACAAAGTGTGTTTGAAAAATCAGTATGAGCATATTGTGAATAAGAGTCCTAGGATGAACTCAGGACTGTCTTTACGATTACAGCAGCAGTCCTAAGAACAAAACTACAGTATCCAGGCGAGATTATCCACTGAGGCGTGGGTGAGACCTGGGTGTAAACTGTTGTTTGGGAAGTGCAAATATTTATGGTATTTAGGGTAACTCTTTTATCCTGGAATTGTGAAATAGTTTTAAGAAACATTAATCTAATAGAAAGAAGTATATACTGTACTGAAGTCTCTGTTAAAGCAATTATACAATGTTTAATTTGGAGTTTAAATTGTTTCACTCTTTACTCGCTATTCTATTATTTTTTTAAAAGAACAAGTAAATGAACTAGTAATTTCACAAATGGTCTGTGATAAGATAAATATGTTTGAGGAACAATACAGAGCTGTGTTTCTTATTCTTCTGTCTCTGAAGTCCTTTTCAAAGCTTAAGAAATCTCTTGGGAAGAAAGCATAAATCGTGTTGAAAAGATGCAGAGCTGAGCAGCTCTGTTCCAACAACTCTAAGTGGCCTAAAAACTGGCCAATCTGGAATAAAATGACAAAATGTACTATTAAAATATGCTTAAGAATTAGAAAATTGTTACAAGGGCAGCTTTTTATTAAATACCAAAATAATTGAATACTGGAACTGCCATTAAAAATAAGAGGACATGAGATACTATAATGTAGTGTGTTGTAAAGCTATTATTCTGTGATTTTTATCTGTGCCATAAATATGCTTGGGATTGTTTACATAAAACGGTCCATTTTTATTCCCAGGGTTTGCTGTTGTACCAGAAAACAACTAGGAATTCTTACCTAGAAAGTAAAGATGGACCTGCTCGTCCTCCCAGTAACATGGACCGATTTGAGAGATGCTTCTCTATATTCAAGCTTGAACAATCTCAAGTGAACAGTGATACACGTCTGGAAGCTTCTTCATATAACTCCGGCACGACGGACGGAATGGAGGAGCGTCACTCCGGGTCTTCATGGAGAGCTGTTCGAGTCGATCTTGTAGTCAGCCCTTACAGTCAGTTTGCTTTTGCTACACTTGGCTGGACAGGATCCAAGGTAAGGTATATTACTAACAAATTATTCATTAATAGTCAGATGGGATTGCTTTCACACATGACGTTAATCTGTACACTATTGGAGAACTATTGAAAGTGTTTGTTTTTTTTGGTTATGCTAAACACAATCCTGTGGATTTCATAACACGATAGTCAGTGTTTATAGGTGAAATGCTCCATGAAGGGAACCCACTGAACCCATTGAAATATTTTCCTTATGCAGCTCTTTGAGAGGGAACTGAGGCGCTGGGCAGGTCAGGAGAAGGGGATGTCTTTAAGCAGTCATGCACTCTACGACAGCAAACAAGTAAGCGCGTGAACGCAACCCTTTTGTATTGAAAGGTAAATACTGAAAAGTATTTACTGTTTATGCTTTAAGACAAAACAAGGTGAAAATGTCTGGAAGATTTTTAAATGTTTACATTGGTAGTTCCAGTTTTAAAATGGATGCCACTGCAGGTATCAAACTTGCAGTTACTTTTTTTTTTTCTTTCTTGTTATAAACGTGAAGCTTCAAAATGTATATAAAAGTTTGAGATACTGAACAACTTGACTGTGAGGTGTGTGTGTGTGTGTGTGTGTGTGTGTGTCTGTGTTTGGTCAGTCAACAGCTTTGTAGCTCCAGTATCGAAAATCTAAACACCGAAATGTCTTTACTTTTTGGATTATATTTGAGATTAATGGAAAATTTGTGAACATTTAATTTTCCCTTTAATCCTGTGTCAGTAGGTGGTTATGAGCTGAGAGATGGGCTAACTGCTAAACTTTACCTGCCGTTTATTTAGCGTTTGTACTTTAATACTCAGATCTTTAGAGTTTGACGCTCTAAGATGAAACCACCAGTATGACGACAATGATGATGATGATGATGATGATAGCGCTAAGAAAAGCCATAGTTGTCTTGCATGTACATGTCTACTAGTTCTCATCATTTCAAACTCAGCACTCGTGTGTGTTCTGTAGCAGCGTTATCTTCGCGCAAACTCAGAAGAGGACATTTTCGCCCATTTGGGCCTGGAGTACATTCCACCTTCGGAGAGGAACGCATGATGCACTTCAGTCCAACCCAAATTACTCACTACCTCAGCTGTTGGATCATTTTTTCAGATTTGGATGGATAATTTTTTCAGATTTCAGGAATTATTATTATTATTATTATTATTATTATTATATTCCTCAAATTTCCACATCAAATGCAGTAATGTTATCATTTTATTGTAAATTCTGCTTTTATTATTGAATTGATCACTTTAATTTAATAGGATTATATGATTAACTAAGAATGAAATTCTTTATAAATGTTACTATGAATCACTGTTACATACTAAAACTGATTTTAGCAAAAAAAAATTGATGTATGTATTTATTATTTATTGTTATCTTCTGTATCGTTATGTAGCTGACATTTTAACATTTTACATTTTAAAATATTTTCCCTAATCTCACGTTTTGTTTTTTTGTTGTTTTTTTAATTCAGAGTACATCATCTGTTTCTTATAAAGGCTGGTTAAGTTCAGATATTCTCTTCTGTGTAATATTTCAGACTTGTCAGATGAGCTGTATTACAGCTGCTGTTTATTTGGATGCTTTTGTGTCATGTACATTTTGCTGATTGTGCAGTATGCATTTGCCATGAAGTCTCACATGTCAGTTTCTCCTTATAAGTGCACCTGGCATGTTTGACCTCCTTTTTCCAACTGCCATTTCTGACATCATCTTTAAATTATTGCTCTCTCCACCACCATGTTTTTAATGTTCACCTTAAGGTGGTTATTTATATAACAGTTAAATAAAATTTGTACAGTAAGTAATAGTAGTTTTGTTTTGTGTACTTTGCAGCATAAGAGCTGGTTTATATATATATATATATATATATATATATATATATATAATATAGAATCCCTGGTTTAGGAAGCCCAAAGCTGTCCTGTATTTTCATAATTTAAATTTTTGTCTTAATTTCTGAACTATTTGTGTTATTCAGTATCACCACAGTAAATTTTATCATGGTGTCTTTACATTTTTAAAATATAGTAAATGCTATAACAAATCTTATAGTCACTTTGTTTTTTGTGAGTTTTGTTGATCCTCACTTATGCATGAAACCAGTCTGAATGGTTAAAACAGTCATAAACTTCCATCCACCTTTCACAAGCGACCTAACTGACATTCTTTGAACTTCAAAAGCCAACCTAGCACCTTATAGCATTCATTACACCACCCTTTAACAGGAAAAGGAAAGCCCCAAATGTAGCTCTCCCCCTCCCCAGTATATACTGTGCTGACACTCTTTTCATACCCCATTCACAAACATGTCAGCAGTTCCTCGGCTCCTACACGACCTGCACTGGGAGTTTTCGAATGTGGATCCGTGTGAAGGATGGGTGGGGGATCAGTGATGCTCAATGGGCCTTAATCCCTTCGTGACACTTTTTTTTTCCTTCCCAGCCCATAAGTGTGAAAGCAAAAGTCTTCTGAACAGGAGACAACAAGGGTGTGATGTCTTTGTAATCCAGCAGTGACAGGCAGAAGACGTCAGTCACTTGGAGTCAGCATTCGTCTCTAGCCCAGGGGCCACAGGTCTGAGTGGATTCTATCTCAAAGCCGTTGGCCTGAGTCCTTTCACACCCGCCTTCTCTCTTTTTTTTTTTTTGGCTGCTTTTTTACATGAGACCAGGTCCACCGGTGACCTCTTTAGAGTTCCCACTGATTAGAATCAATAGGGGAGGGTTAATGGGGGTATTGTAGTCAAAATGATGTGATTATACGATGAACTGAAAGTTGGAGAAAAAGGTACGAGGAGACGGGGTCTAGGGGCTGCTTTTAATTAACATAACAAAATATATTCAATTACATAGTTCCAATATAAACTCTCATTCGCATACAATCCGGTTCAAAATGGCTCAGTATTTTAAGCAATATGCACCATGTCAGAAATGTGCCAAATAATAATAATAAATACTTTAAATATACAACTCTGGCTATGTTCTAAATATAAATATTGTACTAAAATATACAGTAATAAATACTATACAAATTTTAAAAAAATCATAATATGATTTCACATTTTAAAAATAGTATGATATTTTATTAGGTCCACTATTGTGCAGTTGTTGTTGTTTTTTGTTTGTTTATTTTGCTTTTAATTAAGGAAATTGCCTGGTAGACTGTGGCTCTTGGGGTAAAATCTCAGACAGCCATCACTACATTTTTTAACCAGATTTTATTTTATTTGTATTTATTTAGTTTGGGGGGGGGGGTTGTAATAAAATACCAATGCAGAAGACATTAAAAAATACACTTACAAGGCATTTATATTCAAAAATGCAAACACAATACTGTATATGAGCATTAACTGGAAGGAAAACTTTGGCTCTCCAAGCCAAAAACAGCTGTGATGTGAATGAAATCACACCTTGCGTAACTCTGCATGGCAGAACATTACCCTGATTACCCTCTCACATCTAATAAAGCTATATGGAGCTGTTCCCATCCTGTGTGAAATATGACGGCTCCGGGTTGCTTGACCGAAACTCAGGTGTCTTCAGTCGCTACTTTCAGGGACAAGAACTGGCCAGGCAGGGAAGGGATGATACATTTGTGTCTCTAACAGGGCAGCAAACAGCACCCATTAGAGATGAAAGGGGATTAGTGAAGGCAATCAAAGGCAATCACTGCTGGAGCCCATTTACTCTGAGAGACTGTCGTCTGTACTGGCTCTAAAGGCTGACTGGGAGGGAGGGGGCACTGCTTGAGTGACATTTTCATTGCACTGACATGGCCAAATACTAGCAGGGCTGCACTACTGGTTTGTAAAAAGTCATTTCAAGCCAGATTAATTAAAAAAAAAAAGATTTACAGAAATAGAGACACAAAAGCAACTCGATTGCAACTTCTACATAACCTTACAGTTGCATCTTAATATTTATACTTGGTTATATATTCAGTTAATACTTTTTTTTTCTGTGAATGTCATTTTTATTAGTATATAAAACAATGTTATTTGAAGCCAGAGGAAGTCTTTCTTCTCTCATGTAGACATACTTTCTGCCTTCCAAGTGTACGATTTGAATCAGTTGTGATAGTGATTTTGCCCTAAACACATCTGTTTTCTGCATAAAATTAGCCAAACACCTGCTTAGCATTCTCATTATCCTGACCACACAATATCAGTCCAGTAGCAGACAACACATACAGCCTGTAATCGGTGCTTTGATGGCAAGATCACGGGGACAGGAGGTGGACATGGCGTCTCCTGCTCCTCCCGTCTGTGCTCCATAAAACCAAGCTGCTGTCTGTACTGTATCCCTGTCTCTCTGTCTTTCTCAATTTCTAGGTATCTCTCTTGTGCTACCACTCACATCAAAGTCATTCCACCTCTTTATCACATCTGACGACCTGAGGAAGCTGGAACTGAGCTGGGGACTGTCCCCCTCACCACACATTCCACTTTGGAGTATAGAAACTCCCCTGCAGCACCCAGGACAGATCAGCAGTAGATACAGATAGGCATTAGATCTGGGTTTTGTTGTGGCCTTTAACTGAAAGAGCAGGAGCGAGATAGCAATATAGATATGATGAGAGAGAGAGAGAGTTAACAAGTTATCTACCCTCTGAAGTCATAAATAGGGAAGGTTAGATGGTGTTCATTTGAATGATGGAGCAATCTGGAGCCTGTTTTGCAGACTGTCTAACTTGAAAGAGCTAATAATTTTGCAATAAAGCAACTAATTGGGTGTAGTAAACATGATCAGCCTTTTTATTTCAGAACGGGGCCTTATATAGGACTTTCTATCAGGGGTTCTCAAACTTTTTGCAGCCAGGGACCCCTTTAACTGTAAAATAAATGCCACTGATGATAATCCAATTAAACAAATATTATTAAAGTATGTACAATAATATTGCAACTTTTATTAGAACCATAGAGCTTTTTTTTATTCCTGGAATTCCACCAACAAAACACAATAGATTCAAGTTGACATTATTTATAAGCCAACTTGTTTTTGACTTATTAAGGTTTGAATTAAAGCCATTCAAATCAAGAGACTAGTCAAATGGGCTAATAACTATAGCAACTTAATAATTGATACAATAATGTTAAAAATAATGGGCTGTGATTTCCACCAATGTTACCAAAAAAAAAAAAAAAACCCACAACCATGGACCCCGACTCTATTTCACAGACCCCACTTTGAGAATCACTGACTATAATTAAGGACTTATATAAATTATGTCATGAAAAGAAGTTTCTAAATACCAGAATGACCCAATAATTATATATATATATATATATATATATATATATATATATATATATATATATATATCATATTCATTAGCATTCTTTCCAATCAAATTTTGTATCTATAAGGCACATGAATAATATACATGGCTGAAACAATAGCTTCACAACTACCTCTTATTTAAAAATAGAAATACACAATATGGCCAAAAGTTTTTGAACACCCGACCCTGGCACGCATATGTAGGCCTTCCCCAAACTGTTAGTTAGAAGCATGCAATTGTATAGGATGTCTTGTATATGGCATCCTTTCCTGACCTCAGTGCCTGACCTCATTAATGCTGGTTGAATAAGAACAAATCCTCTCAGCCACGTTCCAAAATCTATGGGAAAGCCTTCCCAGAAGAGTGGAGTTTAATTATAACAGCAAAGGGGCGACTAAATGTGGATTGGGATGTTGAACAAGCACATACGGGTGTGATGATGAGATGTCCACAAACTTTGGCCATATTGAGTAGCTTTCTCTAAAAAATGGAACACTTAAAAATCTTCTCAAGTTAAATATATATATATATAATTTATTTACTAGTTGTCCCAGTCACACACAGGCTTTTAAAATGTAATAGGAACTTCGGTGTACAGACATTACACCCAGTCATACTATAATAATTAGATATCATATTTATATATTTAAAAAAACGTAAATAATTTTTTCATGAAGTGTAAGAGACAGTGGTTCAGACTGCACTTTCTCTATGGGGCTCTGGTTTACACCTGAAATCTCCACCCATGGCGCCATCTTTTCTCTCCTTTGTATTTTTCTGATCAGGGGATCAAATCAACAAATCTATCCCAAACAATGATGGAGCTTGCAATTTGCACTCAAACCTGTATTTGGCTTTGTGGTGATGAATTGGATTGATCATTTTAATCCCACGATAAACATTTGAGCGAGATAGCTGTGGATTAGGGACATTTTAGATCACTAGTGGTGGAAGTTTATTAGTGCGGTGTTACGCGGCTTTTGTTAGTCAAAGTGGCCGTGTTTCATTCACTTTCGGCTAGGGAATAGGGCTGTGTTTATCTGGATGAGAGGTCGGATTGGGCCAGACTGCTGTCTCGGCACTACGTGTAGTGTTTCTGTAATCGGATTTTAACCGTTTAGTGCCACTTCAAAGCAGCAGCAGGTTCTGATACCAATACCGACTTAAAGAGCCCATAAAGCAGGAGCCAATGGGGCACATTTACAGCTACTCAATCTGTGTGTGTGTGTGTGTGTGTGTGTGAGAGAGAGAGAGAGAGAGAGAGAGAGCTCGATGGGGGGGTATTTCTCTCTTTGTGGAACTATACGATGATCCTTGGTATTACAGCAATACATAATAATCTTGATCTACAATCTGTAATCTTGATTACACACTATTACTATACAATTAATAGGCTATACAAGACAGTGTAATTACTCCAAATATAGTATCACATGACAATGGAAACACCTCAAGTGTGTGTGTGTGTGTTATCATGGGCGTGAGTTATTTTATTTTATTTTAATTTTTAATGGAATTCTATCATCATCATCATTCCATCCTTTAAAAATTCTAGCTATCCATCCATCCATCCATCCATCCATCCATCCATCTATCTATCTATCTATCTATCTATCTATCTATCTATATATATATATATATATATATATATATATATATATATATATATATATATATATATATGTATGTATGTATGTATTTGAGAAGATAGAGAAGACAGTAAAAGAGGGGGTGATAAATAAATAAATAAATAAATGTTTTGTTTTTTTGTTTTTTTAAAGTCATGTCCATGAATTTGCTGATTAAGTCAAGTTTATTTATCATTTACACAGTATACCATGACATATCTACCTTGAAACACTTATGGCAAGGATCAGGTATATTGCTTCCATGTAACATAAGGAAGAGAATATATTATGGCATTTGGCCATAAATATACAAAACACCAACCCCCAACTACATGCACACACACATACATACACACACAGACACACAACACAAAACAAGAGCTTAAACAAATGTAATTATTAATAGCAGACAATAAGTACAATTGAATGCAATATACTAAATACAATATACAGCATACTGTATGTAAATGGAAAAAGTTATATAAACAAGACAAAGTACTACACTGCAGTAAAGAAAGGTGTAACCCCCCCCCCCCCCCCCCCCCGATTATTTTTAATTAACATAACCCAACTATTCATAGAGTAAGCTCATTATTCAAGTTTTGCTATTTGTTGAAGGCATATAGCCTTTTGATCCTGTGCCCACTGTCAGAAAACATTAGGTCCAATTTTATATTATTTATAGGCCTACTTCTTTTTGAGTTATTGGGGTTTGGATGAAACCAATTTAACTCAAGTGGCCAGTCAGATCAGGTAATAAATATCAGTACTAGCCTAAATATAATACCTTTGATCATGGAGGTTATGATTTCCACTAATGTAATGAACAAATTGTTACAGACCCCATTTTGAAACCCAACTTCTACATTGTATATAGTAAATATTAGCTACTTTTTCCTGTTTAACTACAGATGTTAGCCTACTAAATATTTGCTACTGTTAATGTGTCTACAGAACTCCTCTAAACAAGTAGTTTAGATTTCTTGACCAGAAATATCTTAAAATGACTTTAATTTCAATATAAACCAGCAATATTTGAGATTTGAAGAGCTACTGTATATCAATTTTTTAACAATTGAGTTCATCAGTTATCTCAGAAGATATGAAAATTTGAGTATACGTAAACACAGACAGACGTTCTACCATCAGAGAGGAGACAGGATGGTTTTGGAAGTTGGGAGGGGGATCTTGGTGCATCACCAGACTTACTGGAGCCAGGAATTAATGGGCTCATTCAGAGGCGATTGAGACGTCTTAATTACCACACTTGTGAAAACTCAAAGGGTGGGGAGCAGAGTAGGGAGGATGTTTCCTTTGATCCTGGCCTACAGTCAATTGTAAATGAGCCAGGATTAGCCCTATAAATACCCCAAGACCTGTATTGGAGGTGGTTATCACCTATCTGAAGACAAACAGAACTCTGCCTCATTCACTCAGTCTCAGGACTCCATCCTCTAGACAACTCTGCTGCCTGCAGATCTAGACCCAGGACCATCAGGAATCTTAGCATTTTTACCCATTTTCATTAATTGGATATTTCTTGGTTTTTGGCTGGACTGCAGGTGGAATGATGAAGGGGCGCTTTTCCGTCGAATGGCTCTCCCAAAGCAGCCAGAGCAGTGCTAGCACTCCATCAAGCCCTATTGCAGTGAGCCATTCCAGGACCTACATCTCCATGGGCTCTGATAGAGCCAGCACCTCTGGGACTGTTCCAGAAACTCTCCCTGGTTTCTACAGCAGGAAAGTGGATAGCATGGAAACCCAGCAGATCCAGTCTGAGCCAATGGGGCCAGCACAAAGCTCTATTACTGCACCAAAGAAAGAGCTTGTTGCAAACCACACTGAGAGCCTCCAGCATGGTAAGATCTTAATTAATCACATCCATAGTAAAATTGGTAGCCATATAAAATATAAATATATTAAAGTATTGAAAATGTGTTAGCATTTTACTTTATTCAGACATTTTCATTCATTCTCACTGATCTCAGCATTAAATCAAAGATTTGTTTTCAATCTATGTTAGAAGTTAATACATTCAAAGTGTCTTAAAAATTGATTGATTCTAAGTAGTTTATCAGTAGTTGTTCATGGATCATTGAAAATGAGTAAGCAAGTTAGCTGGACTTAACATTTCTTAATTTCCATGTGCTATTTACTGTATCTCTATTTCTAAGATGTCGGTCAATCAGCTTGATCCTATAGAGATTAAAATGGTCTCAATCAACTTCCTTTCCACATTTTCTCCATTCCAGCACCAGAGTTAGGCTTCAGCAGTGGGACAGAGGAGGAGGAGACGTCCGGGTATGAGAGTGAAGGCGGGCGTTCTCTTTCCCCTATGGTCTCCAAGGAGCCAGTACCTTCAACCTCCCCTGGCACGGGGCGGCGAGCTAGAACAGCCTTCACAGCTGAGCAAATCGACAGTTTAGAGAGAGCATTCAAAAGGAATGCTTATTTGGGAGCCCAGGACAAAGCTGATCTGTGCAAGAGGCTCAATCTCTCTGATAAACAGGTGAGATGTTTTGCCTTAAAATAGTAGTTTTACTATCCAGGCTGTTATGGTATTAAGGTGGTATAAGAGCAATAAAACATTTTGAGACATTCTCTTATTAGAAAATACTCAACCTAGGGGACGGTAATGGCCCTCTTCTCTGCATTGGTCTTCATCACACCTTGACATTGATCAAATGATGTAGCTACACTGACACATGGGTCATTATGATGAACAGAGTAGTATGAAACTAACAATTATTATGTCTCCCCACAGATCAGGAACTGGTTTCAGAACAGACGAATGAAGCTAAAAAGGACGGTGCAGGACGCCCTAGCACATGCCTGCCAGGCCAATGTGGCATCACAGATCATGCATTACCCCGAGCTGCAGTCCTTCAGGCCAGCACCGTACCCAAGTTACTACCAAGCACAAGAGAGCCCGAGTCCCTACATGTGCCCCCCCAACATTCATTACACCCCTTCTGTTGTGCCCACACTGTCTGCCAATGCTCTCTACCAGTACAGATGTCCTCAGGGTCTTCCTGTGGCCCCTAGCAATCCGGCTCTTCTGCAGCCATATCAGCCATACTCTCACCAGTACTTCAGCTCACAATGAACATTGTCAGTTTGAGCCCACATGGACTGCAGATGAATCGCTTATCTGTCGTAATGAAGCATCCCTTCTTAATTTTGTCATGCCTTTCAGAACACAGGGTGTTATAATGAATGTATTTTTCTCTTTCATGCTGTTGAATATTTAAAGATACACTTGTAAATGCTTAAATCTTTAAAGTTATATTTTGTTCATGTTTATATGTACCAGAGAACTGTAAAATAAATGTTTATCTGTTTATTTGGATTTCAGTTTGTTCATTAGACAATGTGTTTCACTGCATTTAAAATAGTACAATAGTCCAAAAATCCCCAAGCAATTGAACTGTTAATGTAGAATATGCACGTAGCATAAAGTAAAATATATACTTACTAGCACCCACAATATACATGTGCTGACATTAAACCGAAGTGCTGTTGTATTCTCAAATCTGAATGTTATCATTTCTACAGTAACAAAAACAAAGCCGCGTCTTCCATCTGCAAGCTGTACATGCTCAGTTTCCTGTAATAACTGTATATCAGTGACTGATGTCACAAACACTGTAGAATATTAGGATGAGTAAAAATCTTAATTGCTATGCCTATTTAAACCCCGATATCCTTAGTATGAATATAAAGGCAATTAAAGCCAGTGCTCATATGAAATAACCACAGAAACACAATATTTAATAAAAGTCTTTATGTATAAAACAGATGTAGGACACATACAGATATACACCGAGAACGCCCTCAAGTGCCTTTCGTTAACCCATTCAAAAAGGATTAACTATTCCAATATTCCCCTCCCACTCCAAGAACAGTACATCAAAATATGGTCTATTTTTTTCTGTTAATTCTATGCTTACAAAATACTAAACAAAAGGATAAAACAACAAACAACTACTCGCTCCATACTGACTGAAAAAACTGCTTTCTATGCTGTTTTCTGTTGGCCCTTCTTTCCAATCAGGGACTTGTGAATGTGAGGAATCACACCTGTCATGACACAAGAAAACACACATTAAGAAAACCAGGATGTAAATGAAATGGCTTAACACGCGTAATTAGTCTTCTTCAAACAAGAACAGAAATGGCACTGCTATAAGTAAGACGGAAATGTGTCTCATAAAATAATAAAACTCACAATAGCTCTACTTCTCTTGTGGGTCATTTTAGAGAGGTCTGAGCTCAATTGATACTTTCATTTATGTGTAAAATTAATCTGTGTATTGAAACCCGTTTCTCAGAGTGGAAGGCCAATTATTTTAAAATGAATTAAAATTCAGTTTTACTTCATATGCCACAGAAGAACATCTGAGATGATCAGAGTTTGCATCATATGATCAAATGTAATAAGGGATTTTTCCTTAATCTTCCCTTGAGATAAGATTTCAAGTGAATATAGCCTTATGCAGAACAGAAGCATGTCCAACATTCTTTTTAACTGACCTCCACCAGCAATTGTGGCTTTGATAAGCGAATCCAACTCTTCATCACCACGAATAGCCAGCTGTAAATGCCTGGGAGTGATGCGTTTCACCTTCAAGTCCTTTGAGGCATTACCGGCCAACTCCAACACCTAGTCACGGACATGCATGGGAAAGCTGGCATGACATCAGTGTAATATATACAGTGCATATTTACTATACACAGAAAACATATATGTAAGTGGGAACACACAGTCAGAGGCTCATGAAGATAAGGAATTTCTAAATAGGGGCCAAGCACTGAAGGTGTGTAGTTTGGCACACTGATTGGGGCGGGTCTAAGGAACAGTCTGACCAAATTTGGGCCAAGTACTGCCAATGCTCTAGCGCCACCATCGGGTCAAATTTGGGCCTAATTTGAAAGTACATTTATGGTCATAAAGGTCAGGCATCAAAACATACCCATCATGAGTGAAACTACAAATCACTCTTGAATCCCTTTGCATAAAGTTATGGCCCTGGTTTCCTGTGATTGCTTAGGCAACAATTGTAGCATGTCTGTCAATGTGCGGCTCACCGAGTCTGGGTGCTTGGCCCCCGAAAATAGCTGCTTGCACCTTTAATGATTATTAGTTCCCTTCAGATTCCGTGCCTGTACACAAACATGTTTGATGTCTTGCTAGATTTAACCGTTACCTCAGCAGTGAGGTACTCCAGGATGGCTGCGCTGTACACCGCAGCTGTGGCACCAACACGTCCATGGCTAGTAGTCCGTGTTTTTAAGTGTCTGTGGATACGACCTACAGGGAACTTCCAACAGAAACCACAACCATCACAACATAACACAAGTCATAGCACATAGTACAGTAGTGCAGATTTCAACTGCGTGAAAGAAACACACACCTGAAGACCAGCCCTCTGAGACCGGGACACTGCCTTAGCCTTGGCTTTGCCACTGTCTTTGCCAGCCTTTCCTCCTGCCTAATGATCAGAGCATTTAAGAAGAGTAAAAAAGACATCAGACTGCAATTTCTCACATCACAAAACTGTTGAACTGTCAAATCTGACCGATCAGAAGGTGTTGATTAATATTCTATAACAGCAGCTCTGACAGTAGTTCAGGCTGTAATTTAAATCACAGGCTTATATCAGTGTTCTGGTTCTAATATATTATTGTTTCTATAGTAACAGCTCATTCACAGGGACTTGTATGATGGGCACACCACATTATCTATGCCCAACAATAAGCAGATTAATACAACGTGTACAATATATAACAAAAGACAACGCATAATCAAACAACAAATAATGATTTGGTGACACTTTCTGTATGGAGATGTGTCTTTAACATTTATTGAAGAAGAACATTTACTGATGAAGAACTTGTCAGGGTAGTGAAAAAGACTAAAACAACACATTAATTTTAAATGTGGCTTGTCTGAATGTGACTCCCACAAACATTTCAACAGATTAGCACACAATATCCACCTTTGATGAATCTAATGTTAATTTATTTAGTAAAATAAACGAATGAATGTGTCTTCTTTCAAGTTATGACATTAGTTTGTATTGTCTAACGGACATTCCACAACATTTAATGTAACTAAAAATGGATAAAAAGCATAAGGTGTTGTTTATGATTAAACTAAACATTTTAATCATGGGCAAATAGTTGTAGCATAAAAGTAATAAAACACTCTGGGAGGGGTTTTATCACACAGGATAAGGAACACACATTTTGATAAAGCTTTTTCAGGTAAACTGCCATAACTTTTTCACAAACAAACAAACAAACAAACAAACAAACAAACCACGCCCACTGACTATATTAACTAGCTACAGGTCTAATAATACAGTTCATAAATAAATGCAGTCCAGGTTGTAAAAAAAACAAATAACAGCAAAGTAAACGACCGAACAAACATAGCGAAAAAAAACATTTTAATTAGCCAGCTTAATAAATAAACAAAAAATATATAACCAGAACATAGATGTTTTTGGTAAATAATAGCGTATTCAGCGAATGAAGTTAGCCATACAGCTAGTTAGTTGGTTAGTTAACCCGGTAAACAGTAAGAAAGGCGAACAGGATTCTGCTTAGCAGGCTAGCTAGCTGACATATAAAATAGCGGTTAACCGGAGTTTAACTTGGAGATTAACATATTTTGCAATAAGGGTGAAGAAAAAAAACTCGCAAAACACAGTTTTTGTTTAATGTGCATATCAAAATCAGAAAACCGTTTTTCAACTCTTACCATGGCACCTACAGAGAGTTAGCGAATCGGAAAGTGTTTTAAGCAAACCACACACACACACACACACACACACACACACAGGTCGTGCAGTAGGCGGCACCTGCGGGTACACTAAAGCACTACATAGGGAATAAAGAAATATTTTTCTATGTATTTCTTTCTTTCTCCTATGCAGTGTACATATAAAGGGCGCATGAAGTCGTTTGGGATTTGAATGTTGAATCATTATGAGTCGCACAATTTCTTTCTTTTTTTAATGGAACAAGTTATAATTGAGTCATAAAAAAACATACATACAAACATCAATTTGCATGCAAAGAGGGGGAAGAGAAAAACAAGGGGCATTGGGAAATATCTTTTCAGACACTATATGGCCGAAGGTTTGTGGACACCTGACAATCACAGCCATATGTGGGTCTTCTCCAAACTGTTGCCACAAAGTTGGAAGCACACAACTGTTTTTTGTTTGTTTATATTTTTTGTATGCTATCGCATACAAATGTACAATTTCCCAAAGCTGTTCCTCCATGAAAATTTCCTCTGCACAAAGTAAGGGTCATGAAGACATGGTTTGCCAAGGCTGCACAGACCCCTGACTTTAACCACACTGAACACCTTTGGGATGAATGACGACTATGTACTGTACCAGGCCTTCTCACTCACTATCAGTGCCTGACCTCACTAATGCTCTCATGGCTGAATGGGCAAATTCCCACAGCCACACTCCAAAGTCTAGTTAAAATCCTTTCCTTCCCAGAGGAGTGGAGGTCAATTCCTAACATTTTTGGTTTCCCATGTGAGGAGAAGAATCCAATACACTACCAGTGTTAATGAACATGTTACTGTTGAGTTACTGACTAGTTATTGGTGATTTCTCAGGTTGCTCATTGGATGAAGATAATTATGGCACAGGATTACTTGAACCCATGTAAAGAATTCCAGGGAAACAAGAAATGGCCAAAGGCAACAAGGCACAGTCAATGTAGACAAACAAATAAACCAGTTTGTTTGTATTTATTTAATATTTATTGGTGCTAATAGTTTTGCACATATTTTTTTGAGAGAAAAGTTCGAAGGAGAGAGAGGAAAGGTAGGTAGCGTTCCTATATTGTTTAAGTGGAAAATCAGAATTATTGTGTGCAATGATTTATACGTACATTCTTTTGTACAAAATGCAAAATGCAGCATTCATAAATACAAATATGAAAACATGTTTGAAATGACACAACATGAACAACTTGCATTTGGCCTTGTTTTTATTTCTCAATTTTATTTCATAGACATGTGGGTGCTAGTAAAAAAAAAAAAAAAAAATCTGCCGTAATTCAAGTATCAATATAACCAGGGTCAATTATAATGGTAGGATAGAAAAAAAAACACAGAACATGAAATACAATGTATATTTTGGTAAATCAGAAATGAATGTGGACTGACAGATTACACAATATTTCACACTTCGATTTTAAACCAAATGCAATCCAGTCATCAACCAAATGCAGCTATGAAATGCAAAAATTAATAATAATAATAAGAAGAAGAAGAAGAAGAAAATATTCATGGCATGAATCTTTTCTTTCCTTTCTTTTTTTAAACATGTAACAGCTTCCTTCATCCATGTGTATCAGTTAATAATTTTTTTCCACCTCTGATTATATCTGATCTTGTGATGATTCCTCATCCAGATGATTAAAAATCCCGTTATAGTAAAAATCCCAGCCAATTTATTCAGATGAATCAGATGAATGGTTTTACACAACAATGTGGGCAGTGGTATTTGACAGATGTTGCTGGTTTTTCGTAATCATTTATAACAGTACTTAGCTGCTGTAGGATGATATCCGTGAAGGTAATGTTTGGATTTTATTTAGTTATAATGTAGTAGAGCGTGCCACTTAAATAATTTAATTTTCTAAGGTTGAAGTCATAGATATTGTGTCACAATACCATAGATGTTACGGACAATGTTACAGAACCAATCACAAGACACCTTAAAATCAAAATACAGTATACAGTATAATAATCACATTTCTAATTCTAACAACTTGGTATCACGCCCAGTTTATTCACACCACACAGTTATGGCTTGGTGGCAAATGATTACCAATGCAGCATGTTACAAATACTGACACTATTGAGGTATTTATCACTCATGGATTTAGAAATACCTATGATGGTATATGTATACACATACACACAGAGTATAACCACTACTCTATGAAATCTGTTTCTCCTTAAGATCTTAAAGAGTGCTGAGAAACTATTCATAAGACACAATTTGGTGTGCAGTATTGTTCCACTTATTGAAGTTTTTGTGGTCCCGAATTTCCAAAATTTGCAATACAAACCTATAAACAATAGACTAAAATCTCACATTAAATGTTTCTCTTTTAGGTGATTCACAGAATAACACTTTCATATACAAACACTGTGTAATAATAGCCTAATACTTAATATTATATTAAATACCTAATAGTACCATCTGTTAAGGCAGGACAAATATAACTCTAACTGGACCAAATGATAGGTATTGTAAAATTCATTGATAATTTATACTTTCTGTTGATTAAAAAAACCTAATTACCAGAAATGAATGCTTCATTGGCATGTTAGATGCTCCTGCAGATCTGTTGTATTGCATGAACTCATACAAACTGGCCCAAATCACTGCTACATGAAGAGCTGCCTAACACAAGTTGGCTGCATAAATTTTGCGTGAATATTCTGAGGTCATGATTTAATAAATACTAACCGTATTATCAAAAAATTACATTTGATCAAAGCAGCTTAGGATAAGCAGCTTATAATAAGATATGTTGCAAGAATCTCTCTGATGTAGTGGATCCATATCTCTTTACTGTTTGTATTTCTTTGAATACAGTTATAATTGAACCCTTTCAGGCTACTTGCCTCACTCTGATAACAGCCAAAAATCAGAAGCTTGTTTTTCCAAAATACAGCACTGCTACTCATAACATAGAACTACAGTGCCCTCCACTAATATTGGCACCCTTGGTAAATATGAGCAAAGAATGCTATGAAAAATTTTCTTTATTGTTTAACCTTTTGAATTTTTGTTAAAAATAATTCACAAAGCTACACTGCTCTCATGGATATCAAACAATTGAAAACAAAACACAGGTTTATCACACAAAAAATCTTTGTTAAATATAGAAATGCAACAATTATTGGCACCTTTTTAGTCACCTCCCTTTACCAAGATAACAGCTCTGAGTCTTCTCCTTTAATACTTGAGATTGGACAATACATGGCAAGGTATCTGACCATTCCTCCATACAGAATCTCTCCATATCCTTCAAATTTCGAGGTCCACGCTGGTGGACTCTCCTCTTCAGTTCACCCCACAGGTGTTTTCTATGGGTTTTCAAGTCAGGGCACTGGGAAGGCCATGGCAGGACCTTGATTTTGTGGTCAGTTTTGGATCATTGTCCTGCTGGAAGATCCAACCATGGCCCATTTTAAACTTTCTGGCAGAGTAAGTCAGGTTTTAATTTAATATCTGTTTATATTTGATAGATCCATGATGCCATGTATCCTAACAACATGTCCAGGTCCTCTGGCAGAAGAACAGCCCGAAAACATTAAAGAGCCACCAGCATATTTATCCGTGGGCATGAGGTACTTTTCCATAAGGCTACCTCTCTGTGTGCGCCAAAACCACCTCTGGTGTTAATTGTCAAAAAGCTCTATTTTGGTTTCATCTGACCATAGAACCCGATCCCATTTGAAGTACCAGTAGTGTATGTTTTTGGATGAGAGTAGATGATTTTTTCTTGAAACCTTTCCAGACAACTTGTGGTGATGTAGGTGACTTCAGATTGTAGTTTTGGAGACTTTCTGACCCCAAGATGCAACTAACTTCTGCAGTTCTCCAGCTGTGATCCTTGAAGATTTTTTGAGACAATATAGACACACCTCTTCGTTCAGCTTAATTCATAACATTTCCAATGGACTGGAACTTTTTAATTAATGCCCTGATGGTGGAAACTGCCATTTTCAATGCTTGTGCTATTTTCTTATAGCCACTTCCCATTTTGTGAAGCTCACAACCTTTTGCCAAACATCACAGCTATAGTCCTTGGTCTTATCCATCGGTTTGAATGACTAAGGGAATTTGGCCTGTGTTACCTCATATTTATACCCCTGTGAAACAAGAAATCATGGTTGAACTAGTTCCTAGGTATACTAAAAATGTTTTTAAATATCAGTGGGAATATACTTCAAATATAGATTTCTCATATGAATTCATAGGGGTGCCAATAATTGTTGCACACCTTTTTATATATATATATATATATATATATATATATATATATATATATATATATATATATATATAAACCTGTGTTGTGCTTGCAATTGTTGGATATCCATGAGAGCAGAGTATTTTTGTGAATTCTTTTTAACAAAAGATCAAAAGGTTAACAATAAAGATAATTTTTCACAGCCTTCTTTGCTCATATTTACCAAGGGTGCCAATATTTTGGAAGGCAATGTATAGTTAAATATGCACCAATAATTCATTCACTGTTTCTTGTTTGCTTTGGAATTTGACTTACAGAGACTTGTATAAGTATTCACCTTTATTGAACTTTTTATTGGCCACTCGGTTGCTTCTCTGACTAATTCTGTGAACGGCCTCCTCTAGAGACCTCTAGAGTCATAGCTGTGCGATATTCTTGATATAACCAAACCCTAATTGATGATATTCCAGAATTTTGTCTTGAAAATGTTTTATAGTTCCTTGTCATTGTGATGCTGTTTGTTTAGATATGTTCTCTAGCAAACTCTGGTGTCTTCCAGGCATTGAGATCATGTGACGATTTAATTGCACACAAGTCAACTCCATTCAACTAATAATGCTACTTCTGCTGGCAACTAGTTTCACAGCAATGAGGTGAATATTTACGCACTCACAACTTTTACAACTTTGATCAATTATGTTGATTCCCTTGTGACTTAAATGGGCTACTTTGTGTAGATTCATGACAATAATCCCAATTTAGTTCATTTTACTTCTAGGTTGTAACACTGTGGAGAACTTCAATGGGGGTAAATACTTATGCAAGCCCACTTCAAGAAAAGTGAAACCAAACTGGTTAAAGAAGCTCAGTGATCTGGTCATTTGAACAAAATGTTAGGGTTAATGCTGAATAAGGCAGTATGCACACCTCAAGAGGTCTTAATGTAGTAAGGCATTTCTACTGATCACAGAACAACAGTGTGAATGATGGTACTACATGTACACACATTGACCTATGCAATGAGTTTGTACTGGGAGTCCAGAGTTTACCGGTGGTTTTAGGTTGTCTTTCGACTGGCGCGAAGAATGCTGTCTAGGCCACTGAGCTGCCGGAGGAAGCCTCGGTTGGGGGTGACACCTCGGTGGTCCTTGACCGTCTTAATGGCTTCTACTAGGGTCATGTTCTGTCGAATCATAAGGTAAGCCAGCACCAGAGTTGCTGAGCGACTCACCCCTACTGCACAGTGCACAAGCACTGTTCCTATAAAGTCAAATATAGACTATATAAATTGAAGAACACTTTACCACTGTAGGTTCTTAACTTTGGGGTCCCCACTGGGGTATTGATAATGTAGTTGTACCCAAAATGCCGTCATGTAAATGAAAAATTTTGGCCTTACCTCCCATGCTGAGAGCTTTGTGAATGAATTCTGCAGCAGGGTAGAAGTTGACACTCATATCGAAAGAGGGAGAGTCATGGGCCTCGATACCATGGTAGGTGATATTCATTCCCTCATAGTACTCCGCACCACCTCGCCATTTGCTCTGTGCACAGTTGAGGATGTGTGTGATCCCAAGCTTTATAAGTTCCTGGCGGTTTGACGCAATGTCCCTGAAAATTTTTTGGTAAAGCAGATGGATGTGTAAAACGGTGTTATACAGCATGGCATTCTATATCCATGTCTGCAAATGTAAAAACCACAATGTCTAAGGTGAGGCACACAAGTACATATCCAAGACATTTACTTGGATATGTGTGGAAGAATAAACTACTCACTGGTCTCCAATGTAGAGTCTCGGCCAAACCTCGTCGGCATGATTACAAGCTGTTTTTCCAGTGTACAGGAGACGTTCAAGTTCAGCGATGCTCAATACAGGACACCCTTTTTCTGAATCCCTTCTGCTAGGAGACCTTGAATTGCTTCGAGATCGGGAGAATCTAGACATAAACGCCATCTCCGCTGATTGTTAGTGGTGTTCTGTGGAATAATAAAGAAAAAAAGCATGATAGAAATAGAGGTACACGTTTGCTAAATTTAAAAGGAAATGTCAGTGTCATTAATTCCTCCTCTCAGCACATGGTACAACTCTTGGCACCACAAACACTGCTTTCATGTCATGTGCTTTTGTTTATGTTGCCATGTGTCTTTGCTTCTCTGGTCCTGTCTCCACCTCTGTCAGTAATTGGTTAGTTATTCTACTGTGTTCACCTGTTCTGTGTTTAGTTCTTGATTGGTTTGTCTATTTATATCCTGCAGTGTTATAATGTTTTTTAAAGTCTTTATCCTGTCTTCATTGTCTTAAGTCCAAGCTGTGTACCGAGTTTCTGCCTATCATTTTTCTTCCTTTGACTTTCGCCTATCTCCGTGTTTTATGACTATGGTTTATTGTTGCCTGTCTGTGCTCTGACCCCCGCATGCTCTGACACACACTGAGTTTACGCACGTTACATCCAGCTTTTTCTCATAAAAACACATTGACTGTGTTTTAAAATGATTTGAAATCAAGCATGAAAAGTGGAAAGTCAATTCAGGCCCATGCCTATTCTACTCCACCTACTAGCATTACACCCTCTCGATTAAAGTTCATTAACTCAGAAAAATTCAGACACTCAAAATATTCAATATTGACCTGATCTATCAGCTTTTCCATTATCATTCAACAACTAGTTGAGTTTGAAAGAGGAGATGTGAACTCAGGGGGCCTTCATGAAGTACTGTATGCACTCTAGGTGCATTTACACGATATATTTAATGCACTTCCAGGAAATAATAATTTGGAGATGAGTGATGTGCATCTTTCACAACAATCAAATCAGCATCGAGCAGTTAGGTAGTCCCAGAGGAGTTATAAGATTACATTCCTTCGGATCATTTAGTAGAATGGAAATGGAAATAATGCATTTTCATATAACAATATAGGCTACTGTATATAAACACAGCTCTTATTAGAACCAATTCTGTTATTTTATTTATTCTGTGCTACTGTAAGTGTTTTTTTTTTCTGCAGTGCAATGCTTTGAAATACAAACATTAAAATGAGCAAAACACGTGTTTTAGTGAAATACTGAACTTTTCATTCACTGATAATGGATCCTTACTGGAATTCATGTGCATGCATGGTTTGATGAAAAAAAAATAATATATATATCTTCATGCATGAGCTATATTTCAGAAAATTTAGAAAAATATCAAGCACGCGTGCATAGAGTATATCAGAGCACAATAGATGGTTTCATATTGAGATAAATAGAAAACAGTGGCTTAAAATTGGCCCTCGGTTATAATCAGCTGGATTCCAACATCTGGCCGTCGAAATAATCGTATTTAATAAGAGGCTCATAGAACAGGCACCATAGCGCTTATTGTTTATTGCACGAGGTGGACAGACAAAATGTCTGAAATCCTTCTTACCTTCCATCCACTGCCGTTTCGAATCAAACGACAAAAATATCGCTTTATTCGCTTTGTTCGTCCTTTCCGATTCTGAAGATCCTCTACGAAGACATGGATCCGACATATTTTAGTGACTCATATTGGACTGCGTAATAAGTGTCATTGCAGCCTGTAGAGGAGAAGCAGTACGGAACGCCCACTTCATGCACATTCACATACGACTTAAAGCAACCACACACGACCACATTTACTGTCTCAAACCTCCTACTTTACAAACTATATGTGATGGGATGGATTACAGAAGCCTGAAGCTGATATTTATGCATTTTCCAAGTGCATGGAGCCTTGTAATCCTCATTGAAATATACCAAATGAACCACTTGCATATCATCAATATTTACAATCAGCATATGATCTACAATTTAGGCTACTTTACGAGTTTAAATGTTTTAAATGTAAATGATTAACCACAATGTCCTTGATAGTGTTGCCAAGTGGGGATTTATCTCTTTCTTCTATCTAGAGAGAGTAATGCAGCAGCGCTTTAGTCCTTTAGTCTGTCCAGCTGTCTCACCGCCTTATCTGTACACTCTGCTCAAACAGCTTCCTAAGCTTTAACTTTCATACTAATAACATAGTCAGCAACATTGTGCTTGTCATCTTGTCAACCGCATCGTGTAGAAACATTACATCTTGGAATTTGGAGTCAAATGTTGTCAGTAATATGACTTAGAACATTGCTGGTAAATGGTGAGTGAGAAAAGAAGCTCTGCATCACTATCATCAAAACATCAGTTGAGGGGAAGTTATTTGGAAGAATGGTGTTTGTCAGCTCCAGAGTTTTGTAGAACTGATGCCAAGGTGCATTGAAACGTTTGGGGGCTCCTGGTGGCCCATGCACCTTACTAAAATACTTTATGCTGGCTTTCCCTTTAATTTGTCATGTGGTTTCACAATTGCATCTATTAACTGGTAAAATTACATCTGCAATGGTTTAATTCCATTCAGTACTGTTCTGTTGTCCTTTCTAGTTAGCATTCACTGTCCTATGTATTTATTGTCAACTGTATTTATTGTAAGTTTCATCTTATATTGTGCATTTGCACTTTATGTATTCCTGTGTATCGGGCTACTCCATAGTGCTGTGTCATTGTCCCGAAGAAACATTTAATTCGAATGTGTAAAAGTTACAACCCCAATTCCAAAAAAATTGGGACACTGTGTAAAATGTAAATAAAAACAGAATGCAATTATTTGCAAATCTCATAAGGCCATATGTTATTCACAATAGAATATAGAAAACATATATGTTTAAACTTAGGAAATGTACCATTTTAAGGAAAAAAATAAGGTAATTTTGAATTTGATGGCCGCAACACGTCTCAAAAAAGTTCGGACAGGGGCAACAAAAGGCTGGAAAAGTACTTGTTATTAAAAAGAAACAGCTGGGTGTTAATTGGCAACAGGTCAGGGGCATGATTGGGTATAAAAAGAGTATCTTAGAGAGGCAGAGTCTTTCAGAAGTAAAGATGGGCAGAGGTTGACCAATCTGAGTAAAACTGCCTTTACAATTTGTGGAATACTGGAGGTTAATTGTTATTGTTGTAGCCTAATTGTTTCTTAAAATTGTACATTTCCTAAGTTTAAACATTTGATATGCTCTCTATGTTCTATTGTAAATAACATATGGGTTTATGAGATTTGCAAATCAATGCATTCTGTTTTTATTTACATTCTACACAAACGTTTTTGGAATTGGGGTTGTATAAAGGGGGATGACAATAAAAGCCTATAGACTTGACTTAGGATGATTGCAATAGAAGCCAGAGGGAAATGAAAAAATATCCAGGACATTACGGTTTCGGATGGGAATAAAATCCCTTAGATACACTGGTAATAATTACATTATTCCTCCTGCCCATGTAAAACTAATCCAGTCCAAATACTTAGAGTCTTAAATCCTCCAGTGAATGACCCTTTTGTTATTTTTGTTTTGTCTACCACTAGAGGCAGCCAGTGACCACAGATTTCCACCTCCACATCAATTCCATGTCACATAAATGTTTTTGACCTTCTTAAAACGAGTAATCTTATAAAATGCGTTTGTAAATGTTGTACAGAAGCTCAGTCCAGATGCAGCTAGGACCACTACACATTCCCATAGGTTGCGGTATCCAGTCTCGTGCAGGCGGCTCGCTAGTTGCCATAGCAACGCAGGGCAAGCCTCGCGCTCATGTTATTCATCATCACGCTAGGCAGCTAGCTGGATAACAGTTTCGTGAAAGAGAAGGGGTTTTGTGTGTGTAGATAGACGTTGTGAGTTGTTTTTCTAAAGGTAAAGCCGTTAGGTATTGATTTGTTTTATGAAACGTACTTAATTTTTAAGCAAAGGATAAAAACCTGGTCTCAGTAACAAAGTTACTGCGCCATATTTTGATAGTTAGCTGGGTTAGCCAGGTTTGGGCGTGAAAGGTTAGAGCTGAGGGCTAGCTTGATTGCTAGTGCTAGCTAGTGTCATAGCCTCTGTTACCAACCGATTGCGTGTGTATATGTGTGTGCGCGCGCGCCTGTGTGTGTGTGTGAGGGAGAGAGAGAGAGAAAGAAAACTAACGGAACAAACCCCTGGGATGCAGCTCATAACATTCCTTCACTTCTTGGGGTGGGGCGGTGCTTGGTTTTGAAGGTAAGACATTAGCTCGTCTTTTTTTAATCGCAGTAGTTCGCTAGCTAATGTCTTATCAATCTAAAATATCGAGGCTATGTATAGCGAAGTTGTGTTTAAGACGTTTTCTTCGAGACTTGTGTAGGAAGCTAATTTTCCTGATGCTCTGGATAGCTAGCAAGTTTCCTACAGGAAAACAATTGGTTGTTTTTATTATTAATACAACAACGACAAAATGTCACAGGGTTAACTGCGTCTGCTATAATGTACCGTAACCAGGTGCCGAAAGGCAGCTGTTTGGGTGTAGATGGGAGTCGCTGTTTACGTGTCGTTTACTCTTTCTTCTGTGTGCTGTCAGAGTTAGCAGTTCAAGTTCAAGGCCCGAGTAAGATAACCAGAGTCAGTCTATAGAATAATCGACCAGCCATAACATTAAAACCACCTGCCTAATATTGTGTAGGTCCTCCTTGTGCTCTGACTCTTCGAGGTGTGGACTCCACAAGACCTCTGAAGGTGTGCTGTGGTATCTGGCACCAAGACATTAGCACCAGATCCTTTATGTCCTGTAAATTGCAAGATGGGGTCTATGGATCGGACATGTTTATCCAGCACATCCCACAGATGCTCGATCGGTTCGAGATCTGGGGAATGTGGATCTTGAACTCTTTGTCATGTTCCTCAAGCCATTCCTGAACAATTTTTAGAGTATGTCAGGGCGCATTATCCTGCTGAAAGAGGCCAATGACTGTGTGTTGCTATGAAGGAGTGTACATGGTCTGCAGCAATGTATAGGTAGGTGGTCAAAGTAAGATCCACATGAATGTCAGGACCCAAAGTTTCCCAGCAGAACATCTCCCAGAGCATCACACTGCCTTCGCCAGCTTGTCTTCTTCCCATAGTGCATCCTGGTGCCATATCTTCCCTAGGTAAGCGATGCACACTCACCTGGCCATATACTGATGTAAAAGAAAACGTGATTCATCAGACCAGGCCACCTTCTTCCATTGCTCCATGGTTCAGTTCTGATGCTCACGAGTCCATTGTAGGTGCTTTTGGCGGTGGACAGGGGTCAGCATGGGTACTCTGACCGGTCTGTAGCTACGCAGCCCCATATGCAGCAAGCTGTGATGCACTGTGTGTTCTGACTCCTTTCTATCATAGCCAACATTAACTTTTTCACTAGTTTGTACTACACTAACTCTTCTGTGGGATCGGACCAGACGGGCTAACCTTCGCTCCCCACGTGCATCAATGAGCCTGGGCACCCGTGATCCTGTCACCAGTTCACTGGTTGTCCTTCCTTGGATCACTTTTGGTAGGTACTAATCACTGCATACTGAGAACACCCCACAAGACCTGCTGTTTTGGATATGCTCTGACCCAGTTGTCTAACCATCACAATCTGGCCCATGTCAAAGTGGCTCAGATCCTCACACTTGTCCATTTTTCCTGCTTCCAACACGTCAACTTTGAGAACAGACTGTTCACTTGCTGCCCAATATATCTCACCTATTGACTGGTGGCAATGAAACGAGATAATCAATGTTATTCACTTCACCTGTCCGTGGTTTTAATGTTATGGATGATCGGTAAGTATGTGAGATAAATATATGTGTGTGTGTATGTATGTATATGTGTCATGGGAACGAGATAACTAACTCTGGCCACATATTAATCACTTGATCACTGTGTTGTGTCTATTTTTCAAAACTGTCAGAATAAACTGATTTCATATTAAAGAGCAATACAGTAGAGCTCTTACTATTACTACTGCATATATTTTTATTTTGTTTATCTAGATCTGAGATGTTTATTGTAATGTATACATTATTTACATAAAAATGTATTACTTTATATTGAACAAATGTATCCAAACCTAACTAGGGACAAAAGGGTCCGTGTAAATTTTTCTAGTGTCTATATCTTATCTTAAACAGAGGTGAGCTGCTTTTTCTCTCAAATGTCTGATGGATACAATAAAACTCTATATATGCATGCCCCATTTTGTGGGCCCAACACAAGGATCATGCCTTATTAATGTGTCATGACTTAATTATCTTGTTCCCACATTTTACTAGACCGGAGATATGAGTTCATGATCCCAGTCCCATGTGTTCATAAGTTATGGCCATGCATTATAAGTTGTGACCAAGCATTATTTTTATTAAGTAGAGATACTGTACCATACAAGATGCTACAGATGAATAGGGTCATTTTTTTAAAAACACAATAGATATAACAATCAATTTTCACCAGGTGATATTCTTACAAATATTTTTTATATCAGAACATTTTCAAGAATTTTTTTCTCTTGTTGTGTTGAAATATTTCTATATTTCAAATTTATATTATTTATATTATTTATATACCATGAAGATCCTCTCAGGAGAAACACTTGTGGAAAAGTTTGTTGAAAGTTTGTTGTTAATTTCTTCCTTCTGTAATCAAGAAAATACCATGCACTGTTATAAAAATATTTTATGCCATTTTCAGTATAAAATCTAATGTAAATACAACAATAATCAACGTTTTGGGAAATGCTTCTGCAAAATATGAGATTTATAAAGGAAGTTGACATTTATATATCATCATGGAACATAAATTGATGTATGCACTCACTACACCTGCTCATTCATACACTTACAGGAAATCATGTGACCAAAATTGTCCTTTCTACCTGTATTTTGCCTTAAGAGAAGTTTTGCATTCCCCCCCAAAATTTTATAAAAGTGTTATTATAAAATATTATTGATTTATTATGACCTAAAATAATTACCATGAAGTCATCCCTCCAGTTTACATGTGGATTATCAATATGTTATAAAGAACATACAATACAAAGGGGATATCACTGGTGTTAGCAGGTTAAACATTTCCAAGTGGTGGCAGCCGAAGCCATTTTAATACAAACACTTTTAAAATCTGATTTTTGGTTCTGATTTCTTTATTATGGTTGTTATCTCTCAATTTAGGCAAGGGGCTAACTCCTCCCCCTCATTCCCCTGCAAGGTCAACACATTTACATGCACAGAGCAAGGAAACATGAGTACAGGGAAGCCAAGTGGTCTCAAGCCACCTACTAAGATCAGTAGGCCTAGCTCTGTACCAACCAAGACCTCCCCTCCTTCAGGTAAAAATATATTACTGGTAGAATTAATTATTGATTTGATCTAACATATACGTAGATTCAGTCCTAAACTAATGTGTTGTATATTTATTTGCAGCCACCCTGAAAACTTTAACTTCCACAGGTCCTGGTGCTCCAGTTGTTAATGACTCGGTGGCAGAGTTTACTGTCGGTGAACGTGTATGGGTGAACGGAAATAAGCCGGGATATGTTCAGTTTGTCGGCGTAACCCAGTTTGCGCCAGGCCAATGGGCAGGCATTGTTTTGGATGAGCCTATAGGAAAGAACGATGGCTCTGTCGCCGGAGTGCGCTACTTCCAGTGCGAGGACTTGCGAGGAATCTTCACCCGGCCTTCTAAACTGTCCCGGACTCCTCTTCCGGAGTGTGAGGCCAACGGTGCGCCACCTTCCACCAGCCAGGCATCAGCTGCTGTCATTCATGCTTCATCTGCTGCTGCTGCTGCTGCTGCTGCTGCTGAAGGTCAAGCCACGACCGCTACTAAGACCTCAACAAACCTGGCCACAGCGGCCAGCGGATCTGTCTCCAACCTGTCTGAAACAGATTCGACCATGAAGGGAAAACGGGAGCTGAAGCTGGGTGATCGTGTGCTGGTGAGCATTTATAATATTTATATAATGGCCTGACCATATTGTATTGCTGAAATAAAGGTTGAAAGAATTTTGAAACAGTACTGAAAGATTCTTGAGAAACAGGACATCTTAGATGTGCAGAAGTCAGCTGTGCAAGCAAAACATTCCATCCTCCAACACATCCTGCTTCTTTGGAAATTTCTGTAGTTTTCAGGAGTCCAAAACTCCAAAAAGTCCAACTGGATTTTTTGGCACTTTACATCACCATAGCAAGAATAACATGGTTTGAGAGCTTAGTTTTATGTGGTAGACTGTAGGTTGAAAAAGAATTTCAAGTGACAAATCTCCAAGAATCCCCTTCTTTCACCTCTATCCTCCCTGTAATATTGAAACACTCGCTGGTGTCAGCAAGCAGGGCTTCACTGCTCTATTTGTGCTGGTGCCTACCTCCGCAGTTGTGATTCATCATGACATTTTTAGAGTTTAGGAAACATAAAAATGCTTTTGTGTGGGTGACAAAGGACCTGTTCTTGTAGAATAATAGTAACATAGAGACTACCGGTCCCTGTGTTATTCTGCTCGGTGTTGGTTCCATACATATCTGTATTTAAAAAGATGATAAATATTCATGGTTGACATGATTTGGAACATCAAGTTGGAAGCGGCTCCTGAGGAACTTCCCCAGTTAAACCACTACGGGTTCTCTCACAGCGCTCTGAGTTTCATAGTGGTATCACTGCTGTTTTTGGCCAGATGGGAAGTTTGGCACCATTTCTCTCTCACTGTAGATAAAGAGTGATGCAAGGCATTTGCAAAAGCTCTAAGCTATCGTTTGGGGAATGTCAAGTGAAAATGTGCATAGCCAGTTCTCTACTTACTAATTAATACAAATCATTCTTAAGATGTTTGGATACATACCAAATCTGTTGCATTCTTAATCACAGATTGGGGGAACGAAGGCAGGTGTTGTGCGCTTCCTGGGCGAGACTGATTTTGCTAAAGGGGAATGGTGTGGGGTGGAGCTTGATGAGCCGCTTGGCAAGAATGATGGATCAGTGGCTGGTGCCAGGTATGACCGTATGCTAACCAAAATAAGCATATATCCTAATTTAATCCTATATTTTCTATATTTCTATAACCCTTTATGGTTTTTTTAAAATGACTTTTTTCAGGTATTTTCAGTGTCTGCCAAAGTATGGTCTCTTTGCTCCAACACATAAAGTGACCCGCATTGGCTTCCCGTCCACCACCAAAACCAAAAGCTCAAGGCGCAGGTCCACTCTGCAGCATAGCCCCAGTGCCTCTTCAGTCAGCTCACTGAGCTCAGTCACCTCTTCTGTAGGAGGAAAACCCAGTCGTGCAGGCCTGGTAAATACTTCTTTTTCACACGTATTAGAGATTGAAATGTTGGTCAAAATGAAAGTTCAATGATCCGAATGAGTGTAGTACTGTACCGTATGCCATTAAAGTAGGCAGGGCTTTTTTACATATCTTTTTGTTTTTTTTGGTTTTCCTCATTGCCTAGCTGACAGAGACCTCATCCCGCTATGCACGAAAGATCTCGGGGACCACAGCCTTGCTGGAGGCTCTGAAGGAGAAACAACAGCACATCGAGCAACTCCTGGCTGAGAGGGATCTAGAGCGAACGGAAGTGGCCAAGGCAACCTGCCACGCTGGAGAGGTGCAGCAGGAGCTGGCCTTGCTCAGAAAAGGCCAGGAGCAGGTCAGCTGAGTGGTTATGTTCTATATATATATATATATATATATATATATATATATATATATATATATATACACACACACATATATACATACATACATACATATAGTGCCCTCCACTAATATTGGCACCCTTGGTAAATATGAGCAAAGAAGGCTGTGAAAAATTGTCTTTATTGTTTGATCTTTTGATTTGTTAAAAAAATTCACAAAAATACTCTGCTCTCATGGATATCAACCAATTGAAATCAAAACACAGGTTTAAAAAAATAAATAAAAATCTGGCACCTTTTTAGTCAATACTATGTGCTACCTCCCTTTGCCAAGATAACAGCTCTGAGTCTTCTCCTTTAATGCTTGATGAGATCGGATAATACATGGCATGGGATCTGAGACCGTTCCTCCATACAGAATCTCTCCAGATCCTTCATATTTTGAGGTCCACACTGGTGGACTCTCTTCTTCAGGTTTTCTATGGGTTTCAAGTCAGGGGACAGGGATGGCCATAGCAAGACCTTGCTTTTGTGGTCAGTAAACCATTTTTGTGTTGATTTTGATGTATGTTTTGGATCATTGTCCTGCTCAAAGATTTAACCATGGCCCATTTTAAACTTTCTGTCAGAGGCAGTCAGGTTTTCATTATATGTTGATATTTTATAGAGGCCATGATGCCACGTATCCTAATAAAATGTCCAGGTCCTCTGACTGGAAAAACAGCCCCAAAACATTAAAAAGCCACCACCATATTTAACCGTGTAAATGAGGTACTTTTCCATATGGCTACCTCTCTGTGTGCACCAAAACAACCTCTGGTATTTATTGCCAAAAAGCTCTATTTTGGTTTCCTCTGACCATAGAACCCGATCCCATTTGAAGTTCAGTAGTGTCTGGCAAACTGAAGACACTTGAGTTTGTTTTTGGATGAGAGTAGAGGCTTTTTTCTTGAAACCCTTCTAAACAACTTGTGGTGATGGATTGTAGCTTTGGGGACTTCCTGACCCCAAGACGCAACTAACTTCTGCAATTCTCCAGCTGTGATCCTTGGAGATTTTTTGGCCACTCGAACCGTCCTCTTCACAGTGCGTTCAGACAATATAGACACACGTCTTCTTTCAGATTAATTCATAGCATCTCCAGTTAACTGAAACTTCTTAATTATTGCCCTGATGGTGGAAACTGCCATTTTCAATGCTTGTGCTATTTTCTTATAGCCACTTCCCATTTTGTGAAGCTCAACAACCTTTTGCTGCACATCACAGCTAATAATTCTGGCACACATATATTTAACAAAGATTTTTTTTTGGATAAACCTATGTTGTGTTTGCAATTGTTTGACATCCATTAGATCAGAGTATTTTTGTGAATTTTGTGAACAAAATATCAAAAGGTTAAACAATAAAGACAATTTTTCACAGCTTTTTTTTGCTCATATTTACCAAGGGTGCCAATAGTAGTGAAGGGCATTGTATAGATGTTTAATTCTGTGACGTTTCATTAAAACATAACGGCATTTGTATATTTTGTAAGCATGCTTATGTATGCTTGTGTTACAAGTATGTTCTTGAGATGGAGGCTAAACTCGACCAGTTACGCAGGCTTGTGGAGACTGCAGACAGGGAAAAAGTGGAGTTGTTAAATCAGCTTGAAGAGGAAAAAAGGTCAAGTTTACCATACAAAATCAATGGCATATAAGAGTATGAGTTGGTTAAAATTCATTTGCTATTTTTCTTTTTATTTTGCTATTTATTTGTTTTTGAAAGATAAATAAATGCTGATGGAAAGTTCTTTGGTCTGTTATGCAGGAAGGTAGAAGATCTTCAATTCCGTGTAGAGGAAGCTTACATTACCAAAGGTGACTTAGAGGTAAACTGATGCTTTCATTTCCATTTCTATATTAGTAACAAGCAACACTACTATACAGTGCATTACATATATAAAATAAGCATTTCCTTTATTGCATGCAGTTCCTATTGTCAAGAATTCATCAGTACTATTAAGTAATGTTTAATTGTGACATTTGCATTTTTTGTTAGAACACTATCTTACCGGTGTTTAATCACATTCTGCAGTCACCACTTTAGATCCTGCTATGAGCATGTTCAGGTTCTTATTACGACTTCTTTTTTAAAGCATTATTTAGTAAATATTACATTATATATGTGTATTCATGTATCTAAATACATATATTTTTTGCTTTTACTTTAGTTTTTCTTATTTTTTTGGTCGCTTACCCTAATGAAAATATTTCACATACTAATATGTTTATGAGAAGACATAACTCAGCTGTCTATTTATGCTCACGTATGCTATAATTTATACTAAAATGATTTTACAGTGTTGTGGATTAATCTAATGTTATTGTTTGGAAACGTGTACTTGCTTCATTCACTTCTCATTCATGCTTTTATTCTTTCATTTGTTTGTTTGCTCCCATGAGATTCTTACTCATTCTTGAATTCCTTGTGTTTTGCTTTTTCTGATCCTTGGTTTTTCACTGCAAACCCCTTGTTGCCATTCTAGTCTTCTTCCGTCGTGTCCAGCCGCCACACACACAGCTCTTGTGCCACTACTCTCTTTGTCCTCATTCATAGACAGTGGATGATGTCAAGGCTTTGCGTGAGGCTTTTCGTACTTGGCGTTAGGCTTGCATGTGACTGCAGCACTGCTGTTTCTCTTTCTCCTCTCCTCTTTCTACTAACAGACGCAGACCAAACTGGAGCATGCCCACATTAAGGAGCTCGAACAGAGCCTTCTCTTTGAAAAGACCAAAGCTGATAAACTCCAGAGGGAGTTAGAGGATACTAGGGTAATTCAGTCTCACATTATCAAATAAGGCAGGCATGTCGATGAGCGGGGATTGCATGAGCGGTCTCTCGGGGCTTGAGTCAGTGCAGCGTGTTTGTGAAACTTTTGCCTTTTTTTGCACGATGGAGCGAGGTAGGTTTGGAGTTTTCATTAACAGAATGACGCAACGTCAGCAGCATTTTCAGAGATACTAGATATTCGTTCAGAACCTATCAGAGAATATTGACTGAAAATCAGTTAAGCATGCTAATAAAGATGAGTCCTCTGTTATGATGTGTGTGTGTTACTGTGTGAAGTAGCTAATGGCAGTGGGTCTCATGTTATAGGTGGCCACGGTGTCTGAAAGGTCCCGGATCATGGAGCTGGAGAAGGAAGTGTCAGAGCTGCAGTTACGCCTACGATCTCAGCGAGCAGAAGCTGGATCAGGCTCACCTCCATTACAGGACAAAAAGGTCCGAGCCTTTATTCCAGGGCGTCTGCAGATTCTTGAAAAATTTATCTATTTTTTTTTTAAATTTCTGATATAATTTTTGAATTGTGTTAAAAAATATTACATTTAACTTTTAAGATGCTGTTTTTCATGGTTCATGAATACAGTGGGTGAACATTAGCACTCAGTAGTAGTGGCTGTATGAATCAGGAATATTTCTTAACGGATTATTTAGTTGATATTTAGACTTACAGTGCTTTGGCCGTGTCAACAGATTGTGTCCTCTTTATTCTGGTTGACAGGTTAGGGAGCTGAGCAATGAGCTGGAGGCCAGACACAAGGAGATGCTGCTCCTCCAGCAGAGACTCAGCTCCTCTCATCAGGAGAACATTTCCCTTCAGCATCAGCTGGATGATTTGGTACAATGTGTTTTTTCACTGTAGAACTTATACAGTCATGTGGAAAAATAAGTACACCCACCATGGAAAGTGTTGGCTTTTTATTCATTCATTTATTTATTTATTTATTACACATTTGGACAAAGCAAACATTTGATGTGATATTCTTTTGTGGAAAAAGTAAGTACACCCTTGGCCTCAGAAGCTAGTATTGTCCCGTTCTTGTAGGTGTTTTGCATAATTGTCCACCAGGCTCTGACTTCAGCTTGCTGGAACTGTTGACCACTCTTCCATGCAATATTCTTTCAGTTACAAGATGTTTGAGGGTTTTCTTGCATGTACTGCTCATTTCGAATCCCCCCCACAACATTTCAGTGGGATTCAAATCCGGACTTTGACTAGGCCGTTCCATAACCCTTAGCCACTTGTAGATGATTTTCCTTACAGTGGAATGATGTATTTCAAATAATTTGGAGATCTTTTTTTAGGGATGCACCGAAATGAAAATTCTTGGCCGAAACCGAATATAATGAAAAACTTGGCCGAAAGCAGAAGGCCGAATACCGAACACGTTTTTTCGCGTTTTTTCCATTTATTTTGCCATTTTTTTCACCATTGCATAAATTAAATAGTCAAAATGTGCTTTTTACTATTTTGTCTTGCTTTTCAAAGAAAAAAATCACTTAAAAAAACTACAATTTCAAAATATTTCTTTAACACTGAACATTTTTTTTCATTCCAGCAGGCATAGGGTACCAACAAGGCACAGTATATAACTTTAAATAAATAAATGAGTAAAATAAAAATATTTTGATGTGGTCATCTTTGAGCCCCCCTTGAATAGCCGATGTTAGGCCTATAACTGACTGCTGAAAGAATGTAACACTCTGTAGCCTACAACTAAAAAGTGCATTAAAAAGTGCATTGACAAGAGTGCAAAAAATGGTTCTATTCAGTTCTATATGGCTGATTATATTGGGGATCTATACCGCTCACGTCCCTGTACACCTCGTGGAGTATTATAGTAGATACTGGATTTGTCTGCCTGCCTTTAAATAAATATGTCTTTACCTGCTTCTGTACTCTACTCTCTTACGTCTCGCGACGTGACAGAAACAAAACAAACACACAGTAAACATCCGAAGAGCACATAGCTCGTGCATGTAGCTTGTGCATGCGCGCGCCCCCTCATCGAGGTCGTGACATTCGTGCGTCTCACTCTGGTTACTAGGCTATTTGGTCACGTCATCAAACACGTCATTGTTCGGTCAAATTTATTCGGCCTTTTCACTTATTTGGCCGAACACTGAAAGTGCTTTTTTTGCTATTTTCGGCTGAATAATTTCAGTTGCCGAACATTCGGTGCATCCCTATCTTTTTTTAAATCCCTTGCCAGACTCATAGGCATCCACAACCTTTTTTTTCTGAACGCCTTACAGAACTCTTTCGATCTTGGTATGATGTCATCGACCACACACCTCAATAACAAAGGGAACACCAGACACTAGATATGAGAGGCGTTTAAATAAGACTCCCTAAGCAGGTTCTAATCACTAGCACCCAGTCTTGAACACCTGATTCTAATTGTGTGGATTCCAAGGTGTGATAAATGTAGGGGTGTGCTTACTTTTTGATGGATGTTTTTTGTTCAATTAAATAGTGAAAATTACTAAAAACTGTCAATTTTATGTGTCATTTGATAAGAGTATATCAACTTTATTAATAGGCATTGTTTCAAAGAGGATCAAATATTTGCATGTCAAAAAAGTCAACAATTTCCATGGGGTGTACTTATTTTTTCACATGACTTTACATACAGACCAAAACATGCTGTTTTATTCAGATTTTGGCTTCCTGTCAGTTATCGTCTATATGTATAAGAAATGAATAAAACACAACAGTGAATGCTGTAATAAGGAAATAATCCATGATGGGGTGGTGTGATGTGACCTGACGCAAAGCGGAGTGGATTATTTTCCTATAACAGTATGCAATGAAGTGTTTTATTACTCTTATACCACAGCAGTTTGCCACATATTTTTTGTTTTTGATTTATTATTTATTAATGAATGAAACGTCATACATTTTCATCATTTATAGTTACCATTAATGTTATGGAATGCCTGCGAGACAAGTTAGCGTATGTTATCACTTACATCATTCTTTCACCAATGTCTCTTTTTTAACTTTCTCTTGAAATTCATACGAAAAACAGCAGAGAAACCGAAAAGCACAAATACTCTGTCCAGTAGACTCTCCTGTGGTAGAAAACGTTCTGACTGCTGACACCGGAGACTCCTTCTATAAATGTTAAACAAATATCTCCTTATAAAAAGATTCAGCATATCAATGATTGCATGTTTTTAATCTGTTTATTATTAGCCTTTGATTATGTGGAGTGTCTGCCGTACAAGTAACTGTGAGTGCGCTATTGCTATAGTAACAAGAAAATATTACTTACAACAAGCGCATTAATATAAACCTATCATGGGAATTACAGTTGGCACTACTTTCAGAGCTGCTGTCATAGAAAATTATTCAGCACCAGCTGACCAATCAGATTTGAGAATTTAACAGCGTTGTGGTATAAATTATATTAATGACTGTTTTTGTTGTTGATATGAACATAAATTGTAGGCACACTTTTAGCAGTGCTTGTGATGAAATGCATGGATAAAGAAGGTTTATAATGTATTCTACTGTGCCAAATACAGTTGAGTACCCAAATCTTCGACTGCTCCATTAGCTTATTCTCATTTGTGTTTCATTATCACAGAAGAAAAAACTTGATACAGAAGCTGAAGAAAGTAAAAAAAATGCACTCTCCATACAAGGTAAAAAATTCACATCCGTGGCTTGCATGCACATCTGGACATTGTTGAACCTTTGTATCATACTTTTGCATTGCTGAATATACATAGCGAGGCGAAGAACTCCATTGTTTTGCACGATATAGCAGTAGCATAGTGTTAAGATTTTTCTTGTTTGTTTGACTGAAGGGTGTGTATGTTGCTCTGAGTGATTATCCTTGTGCTTGTAGAGATGCAGAGTAGCATGCAGGCAGACAAGGAACAACTGGAGCAGCTGCGCAGTGAAAAGCAGAAGCTGGAGGAAGAGATGGCCTCGAGGCAGCAGCAGGAGCTGCGACGTAATGAGGAGCACAAGCAGCAGGAGAAGGAGCTGCAGGAGAGACTAGGCCGAGCGGAGCAGGAGCTGAGCAAAGTGCAGGAAAGCAGTGCTGAGCTAGAGCAGAAGGTGGCTGAGCTGCAGATGTTCAAGGACAAAACCCAGGTGAGGGGACTGACTTCAAAAGTAGTGTAGAACATGTTTTTAACTGCTTGGTCAGTGACGAGCTAGATGAGGATTGAGTTAATGTGTCATATGTCATGGGCAATATGACGAGCCCAAAGGTTTCGGCGATGCATCCTGATTCAGTATACTTGTCGCATGCACTTGACACATTTTGTTGTTTGAGACGAGTGTGGAAGGAAAATTCCTGTGAAACTGTCTGCTAGTAAACTGCGTTAATGTCCCACAGGGAACAGGTCTACAGTATTACATTGATTGAATTTCCTACTTGGCAGCTGTGCATACCTCACTTGGAAGGAATCCACAGTGCTTTGTAGCTCCATCCCTCTGATCTGCAGGCATGAAGGAATCAGTGAGGGGGAAAAAAGGGCTTTCTGAGCAAATCATATTGCTTACCTTGTGTCATTTTAAACAGCTACTCAAGGCAAAAAACATGCATCAAGAAATAGCTTTTTCTTTTCGCCTGAATGTAGAAACATTAACTTCATAAATGAACAGTGGGTTTAGACTAAAAGCAGTCCTCAGGGTTCTTATCACAATGACTCAATTATTACAGAAATACCATTTGCATCCATTTAACTCCCATTGTGTTTCACCAACACTTCCACTCTTGCATAATGTGAGATGCACAGGGCACGAAAGTGCTAAAATGGCACAAACAAGCGAATAAAATAGCAATGTTTGTAGCTCTGTATGTGGCAGTTCTGGTGCTCTCACAAATATATGGGCAAGTACCTTTAAAACTCAACACAGAGGATAATTGCATACATTTTTCAATAACAAAAAAAAGTCAAACGCGAGGTGAATGGAGAGTAAGAAAGATCACCATAAAGACAAAAAAGAAATTGTTAATAACTATTGTATATGGCTTGTTTCCTGTCAGAAAGCCTTGGTAAGCTCATTTTAACCTAATGTTTCTTTTTCCCAGAGTGTCCAGTCTGCAGATGCTTTGGAACATCTAAAACAAAGAAATCAAGATCTACAACAAGAGGTGAGGAAGCTTGACTTTTTCTGATTGGGCTTGCTGTGAGGTTAACCTTCTGGGAAAATAAGGGCTTTTTTGATTTCGTGACCTGACATTCAGTGATCAAGCATTCTTGCAGAGGGTGGAGCTTTCGAGTGGTGTACGTCCTATTTAGTTTCTATGCCGTAGTTTTAATTTGACTTGTCTCGTGCTTTTGAACTATATTATTACTAATCCGGTTAGCCTTTTTATAGATGGAATTTCATAGTATTTTAGTGTTCATACAGTTGTGCAGTCATTTATCGTAAGTGAAAAGTAGAGTTGCCCCCTGACAGCTGCAGGGTCTCTGGCTTGAACCTAATTTCAGATGGATTACTGTCTTTGTCGAGTTTTGCACGTTCTCAGTGTTTGTGTGTGGTTTACCTCTGGGTTCTCTGGTTTCCTTCCCCCTCCTAAAAATATGCTGGGTAGGTAAATCAGCGACTCTAAATTGGCCCTAGGTGTGAAGAGTGGGCAAATGTGCCTGATCCAGGATAAAGCAGTGAAGATAAATAAATGAATGAACCTTAAAGAATATAACAGACTGACATCATGATGCAGCTATTACCCAACTTGTATATGGTTTTGCCTTACAGCTTTATGCACAGCATGTGGAAGCATGTGTGTTTATGTAATCACTGAAATGGTCACTGAAAGGACATTAGCAGTTAGGGTTCTACTGCCTTTGTAGGGCTGTGAAACATTACGCTTGATGATCTTATTTTTCAGATCTATATATCTCTTTTCTGTGTGGCTATAAACCTTTTAATATCAAACTAATAGACAGAAATTAAATCTGTAAATCATTATTTAAGTTGGTGTTGCACCATACAGACGTGGTGCGTTAATTTTAGGAGGATGCATACAAGCAACGTGACAAATGACTGTAGGATACGTGCGATGCCCATATTGCGTACGTGTAGTTACAACTCATGTACTCCGTGGTTAATTTGTGTGATTATCATCATCAGTAAAGTACAGTGTTCAATACAATCCATACATAGTACAATATTCGATACAGTCCTCAATACAAAATCAGAATTTTGAGAAAAGTGTCAGAACTTGAGTGATTTACATCCTCAGTAGGGGGCAGTATCAACATTTTGTCTTCCTCAGCATCAGCACAATTTTTGAGTGCTGTCCGTTTTATAGGATTCCCATATGGGGACATCTTTGGTGTTGGTATTCAAAAAGAAATAAGCAAATGGCAATGTTCCTAAGGAAATCAAACCACCCTAGTTGATGCTCGAGTCAGTTGTTGAACCTTGATTGTATACGCGACCTTCCGCTTTTAAATGACAGAACTCGCATGTGTTTGAATGTTATAGTAAAGACTCAAACTTGTAGTCTGGCTTAGGAATGCTTTCAGCCCAGTCCATTCTTGAAGAGCAGTGCAGCAGTGATTTGTTCATTTGACACCTACCATGCTGAAGCTGAGCTTTGGACTCATAGCTCTATCTGTCTTACTCTCTCACCCTGTCAGTCTCTGCCAGCGCTTTCCACACATGATGTAATCATGCACATGTTATTGTGAGCCTGGTGGCTGGCTGCCTTGTTCCGCTTGGCTGGGCAGAACATCAGGGGTTGGAATCACTTAACTGTGCAATGTTACTCAGCAAACAAATTTTTGCCCTCAATTTTGTTTATGCCCCCCTTTATATCGTTTCCTTTTATAGAATAAAAAAAAATAAACAGGCAATTTTAGACCTCAAATTGGCCAGACGTTTTTGCCTGACAAATCCTACGAATATCCTACATTCCCTTAGACAGGGCAGATTGTGGGATGAAGAAGCATTGCCGATGCTAAATGTGCGTTAATGTGACAGATTTTGTGAATCAGTATGTACAGTCAGACGATTGGCAGTGCTGAGAAAAACATGGAGGCAGAGCGAACAGGTGCCTGATGCAGGATGCCCAGCGACATAGACGTAAACGCGGGGAACGGATAAGTGGACCTGATTGGTGGAGAGGGTAGGATGGAAACGGGGTGGGGGACAGACGGTGGAGGGGGTAGTGCTGGGAGAGAGACAGAAAGACACAAAGAGAGAGGGAGAGGGAGGAGCTTGGCAATGCTTACGTATTAAAGCTGTCCTGTGAAACATGTCAGGGAGGGTGTGAATGTGAGTGCTCGGGACGGCGGCAGCTCGAGAATGCTTGCATGCTGTGGGAGCTGCTCTCGGATGCTCGTTCACTGTCACTCAGCAGGGGTCAGTGGCAATGCATTATTGATCTTGCTGATTTGTCTGCATAAAGAGGTTTCAAGGCTACACAGACATGGATGTAGCAGCTTTGCAGCAGAGCTACTCAGGAAGCATGTATACCTCTCACTTCCAGGTACCGCACTCTCAGTCTGAGCATAGAGTAAACCTTCTACTCCTTGGGGAGCATGTTGTGTTTCGGATCTGAAGAAAACAGTTCTGAAACTGCTAGTAAATGATACCGATTGTGGCTGTATGTTTGACCTGTTTGGCTGTTTTAATTGTAAAAATATATACTGATTTTGTATTGGCTGCCTAAAATTTGGGGCTGTAAACTTATGAATTCTTTTGTGCATGAGTTCTTTTACTGGCAGCATGTATATCTAAGTCTATATTTAGTGATTGATAGGAAGTAGGCTTGGTCGATGTGTGTGTGTGTGTGTGTGTGTGTGTGTATATATATATATATATATAATATAATGACATGATAGGTATGACATGATACGATTCACAGTAATAATGTAGCTGACTGGATGTTACTTTTTTCCCATTTATATGGAAACACGCATATACTATCCTTTATTAACCTATTGACTTTTTTGTGAACATTGGGATAAGAATAAGTCAATTTTTTTTTTTTACAAAATGATTGGCTTCTAGTCAAAATGATTGATTTATAACCTCCAACAGATTGGCAAATAATTGATTAAAAACACATTAAGGCAATTATCAAGCTATTGTCACTGTTAACGCTTAACATTTCTGTGTAATTTAGACAGGCTCAGTTTTTTATAAGTTGGTCACTGGTTAAATTGGTCTGAGCTTCAGATGGTAAGAGAAAAAGGGAACTGATTAAAGTGAAAATCTGTGAATTTTTTAATGGTTAACTCCAGCTGTTCATACTTGCTCTTCTTCCTATATACTGTATATTCGAAACATTTGGCTAATTATAATCATTTATTAGAGGTCAATGAGATTGATGCATATAATCTGTTTTTATCTCCCTTCCTCCAGCTTGAAGCCCTGAAGCAGCAAAACTCCAACTATCAGGAGGAGCTTAATATGTGCAAGGAGCAGCTCAGTTCTGAGAACCAGCGCACTGGAAGCCTGTGCAAAGAAATGTGCGTAGTCTTTATCTAGTCACCCCAAGTTGCACCATCAGAGACCCACTCATGCCAATCTTTATGGGTACTTAGTTTTGACACAGTGTTTCTGTGAGACATTGAATGAAAACTGAAGAAAAAAAGAGATCAGAAGGCAGGTGGCTACAGCATCTTTCATTGATTATACCACACAGAAACAAACAAAGTCGTAATCATGCGGTTTACCTTCAAAGCACTTTCAGTCAGGTTTTGTGGGAATTTACCCACAAGTCATTTTCCATTGAGTAAAGACTTAGTACACGAAATCTAATGTGTCTTTAAAAGACACAGAACCATAATCCAGATGCTTTTCCTAAGATGCGTCTCTCCTTGACGTGTCCGTGACCCAACTAGAGGGGAGCTCTTATCACACGTGGAGATATTGTGACTCCTCGAGCAAGATATCGCTGTATCTCTAATACAGGAAACCGGCTTGCTGGCATTTGTTTTTAAGAGAATGAGTTTGGGTCAATTGATGCTTGCAGTTCCAGTTCATTGTAATGCATTCACTATAATTGTTCTCCGTGTTTCTTGTGGTATGCCCTCAATTTCTTATGAATACTTCAAAATGATTTCCTGGTCGCATTTGAACTTGATGATCCTTTTAAGTGTGATAAATTGGATTTAACAGCGCTCAGCTGAATCAGTCTGAGCAGATGATGCACATGCAGAGGGCATTAATGACTGTGCGTGATGATTCAACTGGAATCGCGGCTTCTTAAAAGCATCCTTTAAAAAAAAAAATCATTTGTTTGCTTGTTAATTCTTTTTAACTACTCACATCCCACAAGAGTCAAAATAATAATTAAGTAATACCAATAACAATAAGAGAGACTAGAACAAATACAGAAGGGAAATATTAATATGTATCACGTCACAAGTTTGAACAACGAGCAGAATAAAACATTAACCACCGTTATTGTAAATCAATGTCAGGAAGGTGAAAAGAATGCATGTTTTTTCAGATATTACTGTGATATGCACGTGACCACATATCAGATAAGTACAGATGGATGACCAAGGAATAAAACAACATTTGTTGTCAGCTCTAGAGCTGTACTGGAGCAATGAACATTGTTCTTCCAAAAGATAGTCTTTGTCTTGATTATGGTGGTAGAGAGCGCTGTCTAACACGGTGCTCCAGAATCTGCACTCTGTGTTCAACTGGGTTGTCATCTGGTGACTGAAGACCATAGCGTATGATTTACATCATTTTCATCCAACTCAAACCATCCAGTGAGCCGTCATGTCCTGTGGATGGGGCGGAGTCATCTTGAAAGAGATCATTCCCATCAGGATGAAGGTGATCTAAGCCGACATGCCAGCAAACCACAGCAAGACCACATATTTACAGATTAGATCTCTAAGGTAAAGGAAGTGAGAGAGGTCCAGGATTTCAAAGATGGCTTTATAGCGGCCACTTCAGTGGACAGAAAGATACTAGAGGGATGTGGATGAAAGTAGCCGTTGTGTTTGAGAGTACTCTTTCTCACCTTGCAGTGAGGAGCTGAAGCTAACAGCCAATCAGAAGTCATTGAGGCTTGTGGCACTCCAGGAAGAAAACGAGAAGTTGTCTCAGAAACTAGATGGCAGCCGACAGGTGAGTTATAAGCAGTATCAACTACTGCTAGTGTTTAGTTTATTGAATAGTGTTTGTTTTGTTGTTGTTTGTTTTTGTTATTGTTTATTGTTTTTACAATAAGATGTTACCTATGGAGATTTATAAGTGGGCTTTGTTTTTGTGTTGCAAAAACAAGGGTGAGCATCTGACTCCGGACAACCAGTCGGAGATTAGGGAGAGGTAAGAGTCTCTCTGACGTTTGGGTTTCACTCCACCCAGCTGTAATTACTCTGCCTTGAAATTACTGTTATTTCCTGAGACGGACATTTTACAACGTGCCTTCAGTGTTGTGTTGAAATCCAGAATAAAGACTTTACACTTCAAGTGAGGTTCTCTAAAGGAGTTAAATGATATATTTTGTCTGTCATCTTAATGTTAAACACATTTATTTATAAGTGTGTCCGTAGTAGGAGTTTAGAGAGTCGCTGCTTCAGATCAATCTCAATATTTACAATACAGCTGCACCAAATTATAAGAGCATATATGAATTGCTGTATCATATTTGTATTTGCACTGTAATTTAGAAATGTTATTGAATGTGCTTTTGTCTCTTGCTCTTTTTTTAAAAATCCAAATCCATGTTTCTCTATACTGCTCACTCCCAGTAATGCAGACATATTCTCACAGAAGCAAACATGTTTTTTCTGTTAAAATGAGACTGTTTGCACAACATTGCATCACATTTTTTAACAAATTGTCCCACACAGCATTTTACCATATCGAAACAGCACTTAATTAAAATATATATCCTTAAGGATTTTATTTTTTATTAATTTGGTATCACATATTGACATGCATATCGTGTCATTCTGGAACAGAGAGACACACACCCAGTAAGAAGTGGTTAATAATTGCCAGAACAGGAGTGGAGAGCAGCTTTTTAAAGGCATGTTGGGAAATGAGGGCCAGTGAAGGAGAAGCTAAAAACTCTCTACTGTATTCCTTGGAGAGATCATCTAAAATAAGCTCTGTGCTATATAAGGATTCACAGTGTGTTCTGGAGAACTTGCAGGTCGTTGGAAAGTTTCTCTCTCCCTCTCTCAGTATGGTTTTATTTGCAGAAAGTAATCCCAGTGAAGATTACTACTACTTGTATTGTCACCTTAATTTCTGCTTGTACACTTGCTCTGTTTCAGCAGATAAGCACCTTTTAATTTGTTTAGCTGAAACTGTGCTCTTTCAGGGAAAACGTCAACACTTTAATATCCGAGAAGGACAAAGAATTAGAAGCGTTAAGAAACGAGGTACGAGCTTCGAGTACTGATTCAAACTCTACAAAGCCTACGTATACAGGTGCATCTCAAAAAATTTGAATATCATGGAAAGTTGTTTTTTTCCCCGTAATTTAATTCAAAAAGTGGAACTTTTATATATTCTAGATTCATTACACATAAAGTGAAATTTTTCAAGCCTTTTTTGTTTTAATCTTGATGATTACAGCTTATAGCTCACGGAAATCAAAAATCCAGTGTCTCAAAATATTAGAATAAAGAATTTATAATAGAGAAATGTCGAACTTCTGAAAAGTATGTTAATTTATGCACTCGACACTCGGTCAGGGCTTTAATCATTTTGCACGAATTACTGCATCACTGCGGCGTGGCATGGAGGCAATCAGCCTGTGGTACTGCTGAAGTGTTATGAAAGCCCAGGTTGCTTTGATAGCGGTCTTCAGCTCGTCTGTATTGTTGGGTCTGGTGTCTCTCATAGATTCTCTATGGGGTTCAGGTCAGGTGAGTCTGCTGGCCAATCAAGCACAGTAATACCATGGTCACAAACCAGTTACTAGTAGTTTTGGCACTGTAGGCAGGTGCCGAGTCCTGCTGGAAAAGTAAATCAACATCTCCATAAAGCTTGTCAGCAGATGGAAGCATGAAGTGCTCTAAAATCTCCTGGTAAATGCTGCATGGACTCTCGACTTGAGAAAACACAGTGGACCAACACCAGCAGATGACATGGCTCCTCAAACCATCACTAACTGTGGAAACTTCACACTGGACTTCAAGCAACTTGGATTCTGTTCCTCTCCATGCTTCCTCCAGACTCTGGGACCTTGATTTCCAAATGAAATGCACAATTCACTTTCATCTTTCCCCATGATTATGGTTATGTGTAATGAACCAGACTGAGATTAAATACTCAGGAAACCTTTGCAGGTGTTTTGAGTTAATTAGCTGATTAGAGCTCTTCTCAGGTCGACATTTCTCTATTATAAATTCTTTATTCTAATATTTTGAGATACTGGATTTTTGATTTCCATGAGCTGTAAGCTGTAATTATCAAGATGAACACAAAAAAGGCTTGAAATATTTCACTTAATGTGTAATGAATCTAGAATATATGAAAGTTCCACTTTTTGAATTACGGAAATTACTGGAAAAATGTAACTTTTCCACGATATTAAAATTTTTTTGAGACGCACCTGTACATCTATCTGTCACATTTTTGTCATAGTTGGTGTATTGGAGGTTTGAACTAAGAACACTGCTATGTCAGATTGCAGTGTTGCGTGGAGAGAATGCCATGGCTAAAACACTGCAGGCAGCGGTGGAGTCTCTGGAGCGGGACAAGGTGAAGCTACAGAGCAGAGTGCACAGCCTCGAACAGAAGCTGGAGGGTAGACCGAGGGATGACCAGGACGACAATTCCTCAGGTTAGCTAGCATGCTAAAGCTGCACCTGTAATGCTTTATGATCACTGTGGTTTGGATTGTAATGTGTATTATGTACCTCTATATTATGTAGGTGATGCAGCTATAAGCCAGCTTAAAGAAGAGAAAGAGTTTGCTGAGGGACAGGTAAACAAGAAAGAAGTGTTATTGATGTAAAGAACCACTCTTGTGTTCTTGTTTTCCTCCACAATACATCTGAAGTTTGTACATACAAATGTGTAAGTTATTCTGTATTCATTAGCAAATGTATAAAGTAAGTGAAACTATCACAATAAAGGAAGTTTCTGACAAAGAAGTACTGGCAGAAACATAATTTGGTTAATTATCAACAATCATTTGGTTAATGAGTACAGTAAATCTTTGGTGTCATTAGTATGGCACAGTGTGTGGAATATTAAAAATATCCAACATACCTTAGCCTGCTGTGATTGAGTTAAGAAACCGTTATCGTACCGTGATGGCAGCAGGATCAAATGTAGCCTGTGATCACATAGGGGATGTGCTTTTTTACTTTATAAACAGGTGATTTGTGAGTCATGCGTTTGTCAGATCCTGCTGATGTAGCTTCATTCCAGATTCCTCTCTTTTAACAGTGATGGATACCAAAGCTAATTGACTATGAGCTCCCCCTTGTGGAGAACTTTTCACTGAGTGAGCCAGGTCCATGAGGTTATTGTGTGTGTATGTGTGTATACTCAGCTGTTTGGTTTTTTTTTTTACTCATCAGATCAACTTCCTCAACTCGGTCATTGTAGATCTTCAGAGGAAGAACGAGGAGCTGAAGGTGAAGCTGAAGAAAATGGCCTTGGCTGAGTTCAATGGGAACGACGAGAACGACGGGTGGGTCCACTTCATTACTGATCCACATGCAGGATATGATGTATACGAATTGTAGGCTTTAAAAGTAGTCTCAATCACCTTCCTCTTACTTTCTTATTTAGTTCGGGTGAGGTCAGGAAGAAGAAGAAAGCCCCGCCACGTGTCTTCTGTGACATCTGTGACTGTTTTGACCTGCACGATACAGAAGACTGTCCCACCCAAACGCAGTCTCCCGACTCACCTCCTCACAGCACGCATCATGGCAGCCGCGGAGGAGAGCGGCCCTATTGTGACATCTGCGAGGCGTTCGGCCACTGGACGGACTCCTGTAATGACGACCAAACCTTTTAAACCTTTGATATTCTGCGTTCTGAAAAACAGACCAAGTGCAAAATATTTAGACCTAGGTAAGCTCTTATTTTTGTATGCTCTCTGTGCAATTTTAAAGCATTCCTATCAAACGAAGGCTACGCGATGCTGCTTTATCAGAAAGTAATGGAGAGACGTCCTGCTTGTGTGTCATTAATATCGTTTTGTGTGTAGTGTAGATCATATTTTGACAGTGATCTGACCTCCTTGTGGTAAATGAACACTTATCACAGACACACGGAAGCTTTCATGCCAAACGCTGACGTTTAAGCTGACCAATAGTAAATTATTGCACTGCTCACTTTAAATGCGTTCTTTGTTACATAATAAGCACATATTTTTAACTGCCAGTTGTCTAAGTTATTCTTTTATATTAAATGTCAAAAATGAGGTAGATTCTGTCTTATGAATGGCTTTTTAAGTGTTTTTACATCTTATGTACTAAAATGATTAAAACACAACTTTGCATCCAATTCCATCACTCTGTAATAGGTGTAATATTTATATCAAAGACAGTGTTTACAAATTAACCTGTTAAACTTTCAAATTTTGGGTTTCTGCAATTGCGCGTTATGCAAAGATAACTGTATGTTTTTGGGCATTTTGTTTAAATGAGATCATATGTACACGACAGGCCAAAAGTATTGAAGCAAACTGAACTCTCTCATTAATGAGCAATGAAACCAGAACCATACCAGCATAAACCTCATGGGGAAAAAAAATACCTTGAATTTGTCAATGTTATTAGAGCTAAAGAAGAAGATATTGCTGATTATAATGTTGAATTTAATTAACATCTGTAAAAATCTGATCTACTGTTACTGATGTACAGTAATGCTGCAGACATTTGTCTTTTGGTACTGTAAATATACATATTTTTGTCAGTTGTCTCTATTCATTTACACACCTGCTTCCATACTTGTGGCCTACATGGATGGTGTCATTAATTTTACAATTGTTTGTAATGATCAAAGTGTTTCTAATAACAGCAAAATATGATGAACTAATATTCTCACACTACAATAGTCTTTAATTATTGTACTGTTCATGAAGTGTATGCACACTAATTCTATATAAATCATAATGAACAAAGTTTTTGGTGGATGTACGGGTTATTTTTGCAATTGCTTCTGTCGGAAGATTTTTAGTCTTTGGCTGAAGTATTTTATAAATTCAGCGTACAACCAAGCAGCGTGATTTTTGCTTACAAAGTAGAATTTCTTGCTTATCTACTTACAGTTTCGCATTTATAAAGAGGATGGTGTTCGATGACTTATTGCACTACTACTACTACTGGAACAGTGCAATCATTTATTTATTTGATTATGGAAACTGCTAGAAATATTATTTGAATAAATTTAGTCTGTAGTTTCTTTTAGTTTTGCTCCAGAATTATTGGCACTTTCTATGAAAATGAGTATATAAAATAAATAATGCATACAATGCATGATATTTTAAAATGAGAGATATATATGCTGTACAGTTTAATTTCACACATAATTTTTTTTCAAACTACGATCTTTATACAAGAATCAAAATGACCAGTACTCTCTCAGTTATTTGTTAAAACCTCCCTGTAGAAAACTAGCAGCACTGAGCCTCTTCCCAGAATGTCTAATAAGGTTGGAGACACTTGTCGAGGATCTTGGACCACTCCTCCTTGCAGAAAATTTTTAAGCTCATTTATGATTTGTCCGTATGGACTGTCCTCTTCATTTCAGACCACAGGTTTGGAGTGTGTGTTCCTCATACATCATCTTCTTGGCAAATTTTCATATGATCAGATGACCCTGATTGTGCTTAATGATTAAAAGCGCCAACGGAGTTTCTACATACTGTGAGCAATTTTAAACAGTTTGCTTTTAATATTTTTTTTTTTAGACTTAGTGGAAGTATTATATGGAATACTAATTTATAAGACTTGAGAAAGACTTCAATGTAAGTACTTTCTTCAGTTGGTTGAATGGATATCATTTGAATCGTTTTCACTACTTATGCATCCATTCTTCCTTATAACAAGAACTCATCTGGGCTGCAGAACACAACCGCACAAAAAGCCTGCTGTATTTTTGATGAATCCTGAAGCACTGGAGTCTAAAAATACAAGCTGAACAAAGCAATCTAGAAAGTAATGAAAAATGCATATGAATGCAGACCAGAGGTTCCCAGACCCAGCTGCCTTCATGTGGTTGAACTGGACTGAAAGTGCATTGTTTTTTTCCAAAATGCGTAATTTTTTAAATACATTTTTGAAATGGGTCGAAACATACTTTTAGACAGCCGTCCGTATACCTGATCGCACCAATAAAACATATCCTGTGCGCTTTTGCACCTGTTACTATGCACAATCTTTGTTAATCATCCTCAAGCTCTTCATTAGTGTCTGTTTCTAACAGGACTGCTTGCTGGCTGAAGATTTGAGATTGGTGTAAAGTTCTCAAGCTGTTCCCACTAGACACATCAGTGTGTTAAAAACCCCAGGAAGGTTCTTGTACATGAGACTCGTACTGCGGCAAAACACCACTCTCAGAATGATCCACCATGCAAGAGGTCTCCAGTCAATGAGTATATACATATAAAATGCAAATAACCTGGCAGCTGAGTGTAAATGAATAACGGTCACCCTATTACACAAAGGGGAGGAGTCAAGTATGATTGCCACTCGGAGTATAAATCTCCTGTGGTATATATGATACACTTTATTTAATAACAAAGCTTTCCATACTAATTTCTTGCTTTAGTAATTGTGTTAATCAGTTTGCCCAGTTAAAGACTGAAAATTACATCATTACTTTACAGTAAACATAAACAGTAAAAAAGTTTATTTATGTGTGCTGCATGAATACACCAGCTTTTATATAACTTAAAGAGAGAAGAGGAATAAAGAAAACTTCATTTACTACCTGATGTTAAACTGTTACATTTTATACATTTTATACAGTTCTCAAACTTAAACATGCTGAAGCGTACATTAAATGTGGAAAGTCAAGTTTTATGTGTATTATTATTATTATTATTATTATTGTTTTAGTTAATGTTTACTGTATTACATACTAACAAAGTGATAAACAATATTGCACAATATATTCTTTGAGCTATTAACTGTAATTATTTAAGAGAACTGAAAAGCTGGAAAAGAATATACATTATGTCCTAAGTGATGTATGAAATTGTTTAGCATTTCATGATCACATTTTCACGCATTTTTTTTTCTTAGTTTACTTTAATCTTGCGTTACCGTCGTCAGAATGCTGCCTGTTTTCTTCCCTCTGAGTTTCAAAACAAGGTTCTCTAAGGTCCCACTGAATGCTGGAGTGGAGAAATAGTATACCAGAGGGTTGAGGACGCTGTTGAAATAGGTGAAGCAGACTGAAGTGTAAAAAGCCAGATTCGCCTCACTGAAGTCTGAACACTCTGTGTACCAGACCTTCAATATCCAAACAGCGACCCGTGAGGCAGTACTCGGAAAGAAACAAATGATGAAGACCATAGCAACAATGAAAATGAACTGAACGGCCCTCTTGATTTTGCCCGTGGTGTCCATCGTCTTGTTTTTCAGCTGCCATGTAATGCAGGCTGTACAGAAGACGACTATGATTGTGGGCACACAGAACTGGATCACGTAGAAAGCATTGTGCCAGTTTGAAAGCGGGTTGCTGCCCATGCATATGTTGAAGCTCTCGCATTGGGTGCGGTTGCCGAACTTGTCGAAGTGTGGTGAGCCAAGCAGGTAAGCCGTCATGGCTATTATCATTGCCCACATGCCTGCAGACACCCCCGTAGCATACCTCAGGTCCATGCGATTGATACGGTTGAGCGGGTGGACGATCTTCAGGTAGCGGTCCACCGCCACCGCTGTGAGAAAGAAAATACCTGCTGCCCTGTTGGCTGCAAGGAGGAAGAGCAGGATGCGGCAGAAGGTATCCCCGTGAACCCAGTCCTTGTGCCTGCGGTAGTAGTCGGCTCTGAACGGCAAACAGAAGAGCACCATGGAGTCTGCTACAGCCAAGTGTGCCAGGTAGATGGAGTTGGGCTTCCAGCTCTCCATGTGGAAGGCAAACATGCAGAGGGCTAAAATGTTCCCCGTGAGGCCGAAAATGAACTCTATGAAAAGGACAGGGGGGAGGACTTGGTCCAGGATGGGGGACTCAAAAGCACAACAAACCGTGGAGTTCGACATGTGGGAAGCACTGTTCCAAAAGATCTTCAGGATTCAGAGGTCTGAGAACTTTACCTCCTGGAGCTGTTTTATTCTACGTCCCATGAGGCAGTGCACCTTAGGGTGTCTATGTTTCCATTCATGCAAATCATGTTGCTGTAAACTAGATCACAAAAAAACAAACCCAGGTGTTGTTATCTGTGAACTAGCTCACAGATAACAACCCCTGGGTTTATCTGCGAACTATGGAAATGACAGGGGGGAGGACTTGGTCCAGGATGGGGGACTCAAAAGCACAACAAACCGTGGAGTTCGACATGTGGGAAGCACTATTCCAAAAGAGCTTCAGGATTCAGAGGTCTGAGAACTTCACCTCCTGGAGCTGTTTTATTTTGTGTCCCATGAGGCAGTGCACCACAGTGTCCCCTTATGTTTCCACTCATGTAAATCATGTTGCTGTAAACTAGTAGTTCACAGATAACAAACCCAGGTGTTGTGTGAAAATGATCTCAAAAGGGAATACAGCCACAGGCAAATGAAACGCCCCACTGCTCACCACATTGTGCTCTTCTAATGATTAAAAATGATTATGACCATGATACGGTGCCACAGGACACGCAACACTCATCCTCAGAGAAAAGCGAGTGTTATCATTGAAACAACCAGGAACAAAACATGGTTTGCATTTTGCTAAATTCAGTATCTCGTGTTTACTGTTCGTGCTTGTCAGGCTACGTAAGAACTATGATAAGAGCAACAGGAAGCATTAAGATGGATGCTGTGCATTAAAAGAAACACATGCCACCAGTTACCACACATAATCTACATGGACAATAGGAAGCATGTTTCTGCCAAGCTAACATTCCTCCTGGTTCTCTAGTTTCCTCCCACCGCCAAGAAACATGCTCATGGGTGGATTGGTTAAGATAAATTACCACTGTAGAAATAAATATGTGCGTGCATGATGCCCTGTAATGAATTGTCTCATTCAGGGTGTTCCCAGCATAGGTGCCAGATCCACCAGGACCCTGACTGGGATTAAAGTGTTACTGAAAGTCAGTGAGCGAGTGAGGTCTTGGTGAGGTCACATCCTCACATGGGTTTTCTTACCACTCCGACACGAATGACACTCAACTCATCCTCTCCTTTCCTCTCTCAGACACTCGTTTCTACTCAGATCTCAGCATGTCTAGCAAACATCTCATCATGGATGGAAGCTCTTCAGCTGAAACGTAATCCCAGCAAAACCGAACTACCGTTCATCCCAGGTGATTCATGCCCACATCAGGATCTAGTGATCTCCCTGGACAACTCTGCTCTAAATCATTGAGCTGTACCAAACAGCTCAAATGTTGATTAGATTCACTAGATGCTCCTCAGTCATTAATACAGAATCCTGATTAAATTATGTTATTAAGTTATTATGCTCTTTAGATATTTGAGTCAGCCCCCAACTTTCACGAGTCAACACTTCAAAGAGTTCGACGGTTCAAAGAGTCGACTTGTTCGTGAACCACGTGGAGAGATGAATCAATAATAATGTGTGGTTCAATAATGTGTGGTTCATGAGTCTTTGAGTGGACTCTTTTAGGTAAATCTGACCCGTTCAGTTTGTGATGTTGTTTGGAGAGAAAAAGATGTAGAATGTTACTAAAACATGGGCTAAGTGTGGGTCCTTTCATGGAGCACTGTGAAATTCATAACAACAAAGTGGAAAAGATCTGGCACAACCCAGACACTACCAAGATCAGATCAAGAAGGACAATTGTCAGATGTGTGTCCAAGAGTTCAGCTACAGCACCGATGGAGTTACAGATCTCACTGGCTGAAATAGGAGAACCTGTACAGGCCTCAACAATATCATTAGCTCTTTACAGTTCTGCCCTGTATGAGTGAGTGGCCTGAAGGAAACCACTTCTGAGAAAGGCCATGTTTGAAAATCTGAGAGCTTTTGGAAAAATATTTTGTGGTCTTATGAGACTAAAGTTGAGCCATTTGGTCTAAAGACAAAGAATAATATCTGACACTGACCAAATACAGCCCAACACCCAGGTAACACCATCCCTGTGATCAACCACATTGGTGGGAGCTCTCCAGTTTCAAAATTAATTAACCCTTTCATGGCAAGCATCTTTAATACTTAGTAGAGCAGCCTTTTGCTGTTATGACCTGCTGCAAACCAGATTCTTGGTTTGCGTGTTGCAAGCGCCTTCTTCAAATCTCACCAGAGATTTTCTATGGGGTTCAAGTCAGGTGACTGTGATGGCCCTGTAGAATCTTCCAGGACGACTTCTGCAACCAAGCCTTGGTGGATTTTGAGGTATGCTTGGGATCACTGTCCTGTTGGCCGGTCCAATGACGCCAAAGCTTCAGCTTCCTCACAGACGGCATGACATTTTCACCTAGGATTTCCTGATACTTCAATGAATCCATCTTGCCTTCCACACGCTGCAGGTTCCAGGGCCAAAGGATGCAAAGCAGCCCCAGAGCATCACTGAGCCTCCACCATGCTTGACTGTGGACAGAGTGTTCTTCATTCTTCTTCCTCCAGACATACCGCTGATCCATCATGCCGAAAAGTTCCAGTTTTGTTTCATCGCTCCACAGAACAGAATCCCAAAATAACTTCTTACTTATATGACTTTGAGCCGACTTTTCTTGTGCTTTTGGGTCAGTAGTGGTGTACGTCTTGGAGTTCTGGCATGGTAACCTTCTGTGTTTAGTACGTGCCTTACTGTGCTCACTGAAACCTCAGTGTCTGTTGCCACGAAGTCTTGCTGCAAGTCTTTTTCACAACCTGCCTTCTCAGAAATCTGGTTGCAGCCATTGATAGCTTCCTTTTTCTGCCCAGTCCAGGTATTTCATCTATTTTCTACCCTTAGCCAGTTCAAGTATTTCATGTGTTCCAGATCAAGCACACCTGGTGCAACTAATGAAGCCCTTGATTAGTTGCCTCAGATGTGCTTGAGACAACATCTATTATTATATTTGTGCTGTTGTGAGGGATTCTATTCAGGGGGTTGAATAGTTTTGAAACTGGAGAAATTATAAGTTGCATTTTCAGTTGAATTTGGGGAAACCACTTGAAGCATTTGTTGTGTTGAACTTTTTCAATTGCTTTGTTTGATTTATTCATTGCAAACAGCTGAAAGTCTGTACATTTTAACAATAAACCTGATTTGCAATGGGGTTGAATAAGTCATGATATAGTAGCTACAGTTTTGTGTTATACCAACTTAGATTTTTTTTTTTCCTGGTTGAAGAAGTTGTAGATTTATATCATGGTGTAGGTAAAGAGCCCCAAGCCCACAAGAATCCACCACCCTGAGTCTGCTCCTGCACAAAAGTACTCACTACCAGAAGCATAAATGCACATCTATGTCATTTCCCCTTCAGTGAACTGCCTTTTCTGCAAGTAAATTTTATTTGTATTTGGTCTGACTGCTGCTTTAAGCCATAAAACAGAAACGTGTAGTTCTCAGGTGTCCCTTATTGGCATAGCAAGGGGTCAAACGTAAAAGCTACGGCTAATCTAGATGTTTGTGCCTTTGCCCCATATACATACAAATTACACCGAACAAGATAAACATGGTTAGTGAAATGAAAAGAACATTATACGAATAACAAGCCAATGAGCCCAGAATTTATTAGCTTGCAGTTTGATTAAGCAAAATGTTGAGTCACATCATACCAGACCTTTGGCAACGAAGAGGACAAGCAGCTATCTAGAACTGGGAGGGAGGGGGAGAAAAAGCGCCAAGGGTGTGGCCAAGTCCACCATGTTCTATAGAGTAAATAAAATAGATATAAAACAACTCGATGTTAACGTGTACATTTGGCCGTGTTTTTGTGTGTCGTGTCGCATCTGTTTCAGTAAAAGTGCACATCGGATTTTTCATTTCTTGACTTCTCCGAGGTCGTCGATGCTGTCGTCGTCCACCTGTAAGAGAGGCAGTTTAATGCGAGTCTAAAAAACCTGCAAATATTATTTTTGCACATTAATCTCACAACTCCAACGCAAAAGAAGTAAATGATTCGGATAGCCGTCCACATCTCAGGTCAGAACTAAAAAGCTATTTAAAGCTTATTCCTCTGTTATTTAAAGACTGATTTATCATTACCTCAGGCCACTTCTCCTGGATGACATCAATTATGTCATCTGTAAAGTCTCCCTGAATGATGATTTCGTCCTCTGCTGTCACTGAGGCACCGCAGGAGAACTTCTGAGCAAAGAATCTCTGAGCCTCTTTAAGATCTATGTCTGAAGAGAGAACAAGCAATACAAGGCAGCCAATTATAAAAAGCAGGTGAGGATCACTCATTATGATTTACGATTAATTCATTCACACTGATAATTATCATTATTAGTGAAAACAAAGTGCTACATCTTACCAAAGGTGGCCAAGCCACACACTCGGGTGACATATTTTTTCTTAGCACGTGGAATTTTTGCTATCGTGACTTTCTGAGGAACGGTCTTCTTCTTCTGTTTGATTTGACCTCTGCCACCTGGACACACATTGAACACCAAGTCAGGCTCAAAACTGCAGCTAAGCAATAAACAATCACAATCAAGACATCAGATCTCAGGGTAGTGAGAGCATGTGCAATATATGAATCAATAAAATACTAGTTACTGTTGATATGGGACTTCTTCATAAATTGCAAATGCAAAGTGAGGTGGGTTGCCATTAGGGCTGGCCGATATGACAAAAATATCATATAGTGATACTTGACATTATGATACGCATCACAATATATAATTCAGCAATCAGACTGTCTGCAAGACAGTAGTAAAATAAGCAAAAATACTACAATAAGATACTTTTCTTTAATGTTTACAAAGACGAGAAAAATTACGTCAATGGCATCCGTTCAACACCATTTAATTTGTAATGATTAAAAACGTTAAAAAAAAAAATGCATCACCATACCGACAATATCTCAGAAAAGTGCATTGCGTAATCGTTTATCACGATATCGATATCTCGCCCAGTCCTAGTCATTTTGCCATTTTGAGCGTAAACTGGTAATAACAAATAATGCCTACATACAGTACGCTGGAGTACGGCATATTTTCTTCATCACGCTCCAAGAGCATAAAAAATGGTATGAAATAAGTAATGCAAATCAAATCCCACCTCGTTTCTGCTTCTTCTTCTCTTCTTCCTCTCCAGCAAGTGGCACCTCTCCGCCCATTCCACCACCACCACCTCCTCCTCCTCCACCTCCTCCTCCTGTTTCCTGCTTGGGTGCATTTCCTGCAGCCACAAACACTCCAGTTGTTTCCTTTGTAGCTACAGTATATAAAACTATACAAGTACTACGAACTGTGTAGTACCAGTGTCTACATGACTTGAGGAGAAACGTTGCACTTACCCATAGTCATTCTAGCAAACATGTCTGGAAAATTCTTCTCAAGCCACTGTCTGCATTTTGCTGGCTCGGGCATGTACTCACAGTACTGTGGATTCAAAAAAAAAAAAAGAAGAGACGTTAAGGTCTTAAACATCTGTTATTTCACTATTTGACCTAAGGCTTTCCAATACTACTACTACTACTACTACTACTAATAATAATAATAATAATAATGCACATGCATGTGGTCCTACCTCTGTAGGCAAGGAACATACTGTAAAGAAGACACAGGGGAAATATGTTATTCTTCTGATCATTGTAAGTACACAGGTTCATTTCAGAAAATTCGACTATACTGTATAGAACAGATACAAAAAAACCTAGTAGTGATTAACAGTACATGCTGAAATACACACATAATTTGCATATCAGATATGACCAATTCCAGGAACACCAAAAGATATCGAAAACACCCCGGATGGAATGCTAGCCTATCGCATGGTACTATGCGCACACATTCACATGCCCATTCACACCTAGGGGCAATTTAGAGACACCAGTTCACCTACTGGCATGGTTTATTTTCATAGTTTGGAAGAAACTTGCAAGAGAACACAGACAGTAAGTAACCTGAGAGCAGGATCCAATCAGCAACCTTGGAGTTCCATCCTGCTCTACGTAGTAAGAATAATTTTTTTTAAAACCAGTTACCTCCACAGTAAAGCACTTTCAGCGGGTACTTTGCATCCCCATCAGCCCGATCCACTTTGTTCCCCGGAGAGCCTAACTCTGCAGTCTCGGTAGCAGCCATGTTGATTTATTCTAGAACATTGAAGAGAAGGAAAAAAAAGACACATTTTCCTTAAGAGCAAAACTTATTTGAGGTCAGTTAACAAGGAATGATCAGATCAAAATGATGTTTAACAGCACCAGCTCACAGGTTCCTAACTCTGGAGAACCTTCAGTCCTGCACATTTGAGTTTTTTTCATTCCCAGACACACCCACGTATGACCTGGGAAGGGGCTGTGCCATATCATATCGTTTATGATATACCGGTTCAATTCCTCCCCATGATAAAAATTTGTCATCCCACGATACTGACGATATAGTCGATTACGGGTTTACGTGCCACAACATTGGCATCTCACACGTAGAATAAGAACAAGCATGGCAGAAGGCAAAGTTCCAAGCCTAGACTATAGGAGGTTCCTCCATAATACGGAAGGAGCGCGGATACAGAAGATGAAATGCGAATCAAACGTCGTGATTGTAAAGTGTGACAAAAACTCAGGCTGGAAACACAACAAATTTGTTCCACCACCTCAAGCAAAAACACAGACCAGAATATGAAGTTGCGCGAGGACAAAACTTCAACAAGAAATTTTCTGAGATATCGTTGGTATGGTGATGTATTTTTAAAAAACACAACATTGTTAATCATTACAAATGAAACGGTACTCAATGGATGCCGTTGATTTGATGTAATTTGTTTAAACTTAAACTTTTTTGTCTTTGTAGGGATTAAAGAAAGTATCAAACACAGTTGAACATTTTTTTTTGTTTATTTTACTACTGTTCTGCGGACGGTTTGTTAGCCGAATTATATATCGTGTATATAATTCGTAGAATCGTAGTGTATTGTAGAAATTACCTCAAGTATCGTGATGACATTTTTGTCAGTTTGCCCGACTTGAGGCCAAAAACAGAGTGTTGAACATTACTATTTTCATACTGTCATTTATATCGTTACGGAGAAAAGAATACTGTGTAATATCATGATACAGTTTTAAGTCTACATCGCCCATCCCTACTGTGATTATAGCTAACTAAAGTGTTCATGACAGGTGGTATTCTGAGATCAAGTCTGGGAACCTGTGATGAAGATCAGCGTTACTGATAATACTGATTAAATGAAATTATATACACGAGGTCTGCGATTGTTTGTTAATCTATAGCAGAAGAATCATAATGTTATAGTATACATATTATAGTATACATATAACGTTAGATCATTAATAAAAGTGCAGATACAGTGGATGAAGCAAAGTCAAGCATGTTATTCTGAGCTTATTATCAAGATATCTCTCAGCTGTCATTAAGGCCAGTGCACTAAAACTCTCAACAAGCCACCTGTCACTGTAGCATGATAGGAAATGCACACTCCGCTCCGATTAAAATCAATATCTGAATCATACACATTGTTCCGAAGTAAATTCGGCTCAATCCCAAACAAAAGATGACGACATGAAAATGTGAACTAAAGGTTAGCAACAGGAGGCCGTTTGGGATTCCGCCCCAGTCTAATCTATCTCTATGGAGAATTTCCACCCATTCATTAGCCACGGCTGCTAGCTGAGATATATATCTCATAAATCATAACATAACATAACGGTGTGATAGTACATACCTCTGGACCGTCCTCAGAATTTCTTTCTTTTCAGTAAAATCTTGAGCATTATTACATGAAGCGTTTGAGCAAAACTGGTTTTGTTTTGTTTTGTTTTTAGTAAATATACAAAGTGTTTTACAGCTTGAGCACACCTCTACAGTCTGGTTTGGCTTTGGGTCCTACCAACGCTTCCTGCGCAGACTCGTAACGAGGCAATGTTAGCTGTCTACAGATATGCCTGACATATCGTTTCATATATAATAACCTTTTAGCCTTGAAATAAAAGACAAATGCTTGTATAGCTTGAAAATGCCATTTAAAAGTAAAAACAAGCAAACGAGGGAATGTAAAATCCGTGATATATTAAAAAAAAGTTATTAATAAGATTTTAAAACAGGCAATATTCAGGTTTCCCACAAGTGGTTCTAATCAAAACAACGCATTTTCAAAACTCTTTACAAATGCCGATGGGTTAAACAGTGCGATATGTTTTTATCTAATGTGAAGGTTATTCCTGCTCCAGTAAATGTCCGTGTAACTTATATAGTTCGCTTCATACCGATTGTTTAAACTGTAACGGTTTAAATATAATTTGTTAACATTAGTTGGTAGCTGCTACAGGTCGGAATTGCTTTATTATTAAGTTTTGTTTTTCTTGTTATTCTTAACAGAATATTATTAACGCTCATAACAGTTACGTTGATACTTTTACGCCTGTTGAGGCTAAAAGACTAAACTGCAGCTTGGTGATTAATATTTGTCCACCATGAAAGGACATTTGTTGTCCAGTGAACATGTAAATTACACACTGCTACAGACAGGAGACCTGTCCATGAGATGAGTGACAGGAGCGGATCATGTGCAAGGCCACAGTTCTAGCTTGTGAAGCCAAAATGGATGAAGATGGAGGGAAAGACAAGTTTAAGTCAAAAGGATTTGGGAACAGTTTGATGTCTACAAATGGTAATTAACATGAAAAGTAGTTAAACTAATATATTGCTGCATAAGGCGTAATTGTATCTTAGTCAAAGTTTTCATCCTTTTTTTTAAAGGTTTTCTGTTGGACCCCTGGCACAGCACTCCTGTGAAAAAGGTACGCAGGTCTTCCGAAGGTTCAGTAAAGGAAAGATAGTAGGCTTATTTAAGGAATAAAACATTTTGTGGTGTGATGTTATAGGAAAGTAATCAACAACAACTTTTGATTGTGTGAAGTGCCGTGGATTACTTTCCAATAACAGCACATGCCGGGTTGTGTTATTGTTCTTATGCCTCAGCGATTTGCCAACGATTCCAGTTTTTATCAAAATTGTTACACACTACCGGTCAACAGTTTAGACACAGTCATTCTTTATGATTATTTCTCCACATTTTAGAATAATAATAAAGTCATCAAAACTCTGGAGTAACACAAATGGAACTATGGGAATTATGTTGTGATAAAAAAATTTTAAAAATCCCAAATAAATCAAAATAATTTAGTATTTTAGAATCTTCAAAGTACACACGCTTTTTACCTAGAATTTCCAGAAATGTATTCTTGGCATTTTCTCAACTGATTTCTTGAGGAATTTCGCTGAGATGCTTTTCAAACAGTATTAAAGGCGTTCACACCTACGCTGGACACTCATCAGCTGCTTTTTGGAATATTTTGTTCCGAGTTATCCGTTTAAAAAAAATAATTTTGCTTGTAAATAAAATGTTAGTTTTCAAATGAAAGAAATGAATGTCGGCACAATTATATTTTGTCTACAACACCGATTTCAGACATTTAATCACACACCTTCAGATCAAAAGGTTTTTAAGACCACAAGAAACATTTCATTAAAGTGTCTCCAAACTTTTGACTGGTAGTGTACATGTCATAATTTTTTATATTATATGGTTACATTTAATGTTGCTGAAAGACTGTGAAACATCGTTTTCTCAGAAAAATTTATTTGTGTGTTAAATTTGCCAAATGTTTCATGTACCGCTGATATGATGGAATGAGTCAATGGGGCATGCCACTTAATAATAACCCGCCACAAAAATACTGCGCCTCTTGCGCTTCTTAATAAGTACTCTGTTTACTTATTTATTGCTCGAACTGGACTCTTTCCATTAGCAAACATTTTTACCATGATTATCTCTCTCCATATATATACCTGTCGGTATATATCTTAGTTTTGAAGCTGTGATCTAAGAAACTCCAATATCTCTGCCGTCGCAGAGGTGAAGTTCCTGGAACGTCTTATAAGTAATCGGTCCATGTAATACTAATTCTAAATCATTGACTCCCTTCCATAGAAACAGCAATACACAATGACTTCATAAAATTCTAATTCTAAATTCTTGATGATTCCTACCAGTCATCGGTCTTTCGCTCTGCACAACAAAGGGCAAACACAGCCTGCGTGTCAACACAGGCTTCAGGGTGAAACTTTTTCACGAGCGTCCTCTGGTTTGCTTGTTGTCCAGAAAAGCTGAAAAGACGCCAAATTATCATGGAAATTAGACAACACTCGCAGACTCGTCCTCTGAAGGTAAAAAGGTTTATTACAGAAAGATGGTTAATACAGGATAGAATAATGAGAGTTTTCTGAAGCGCTTGTGCTGAACCACTAATATTTATATATATAAAAATATGAAACGCAGAGCATGACACACTTCTGTGTACCGATAAGAAGTGGTTTGAGGCAGTTCAAACAGGCTTTGTTTTAGGGTCTTAGAAGATGTGCAGATGAACCTTGAACAGAAGAACATGTTTGTGTCTCTAAGCAGATAAACATTCTGTACTGATCTAAGTGACATAACATGGCCTTCTTAGGCGTTATCCTCTGATGAGAATGAAACAGAACAAGAACAAAACTATTACAAAGTAAAAATGAATAATTTCCCTCATATAATACACAAAAAAAAGTGCAGCATGTTGTAGGGCGTGTTGTAGAGAAACCACCATAAAGTCCTCTGTACTGAAGGCTTTCCCTTGGAGGAAAACTTACTGCAAGAAAGTGCTGACACTGGAGACTCCTTCCATAAATGTTAAATAAACCACAAATTGCAGAAAGCTTCCCTCTATCACTGATTATTATTTTTTTTTTTTTTGTGAAATAACATGTTTAATCTTAGATTATGGAGCTTGTGTGCCATACAAGTCCCTGTGTAAGTTGTTACTATAGGAATGATAATGTATTCAAATGATTGTATTAATAAAAGAAACTTGGATTACAGCTGTTAGACATGCTGTTATAGCAAATTAATCAACACCTTTGGACCAGTCAGAATCCAGAATTCAACCGTGCTGTGGTATAAATAAATGTCAAATCTCAGATTGTTAAAATGTTCCCGACTTTTAAAAAAAATTTCCACTCTTAAGCACACAGATGAAGGCAGCATGGCAAGATGGACTGCGAAGAGCACCTCTAATAACTCTGCCAGTCAGCAGTCATCTCTCTCAGTTATGCAGGGGTCTCGGGTAAGAGAGTTTCTTTTTTTGGTGCCTGCAGACTGCCAGCTAAGCAAAGGTGAACTAATATGAATTAGTCTTCCTTTATTTTAAATAATAACAGAAAGTACACTTGTGCTACTGTGAACTTTATTTTTAATCATTGAATCATTGTGTCATCAAAAGCTATGATAATAATAGCTATCTGTTGTCTGTATGTGTTACTGGTAGATTCAAATAAGCGATCTGGAGATGACAACCATCCAAAAGCAGCGGATGGAGCTACAGCTCCTCGTAGCAGAGCTGAAGGATCGTGATCAGGAGCTCAACAGCATGGCTGCAGCTCATCACAGACAGCTGCAGGTCTGGGAGCAGGACCGCCAGAGAGTACTGACTCTGAAGCAGAGGTGTGCACGCCTTGACGGTAAGCAGTTAATTGGACCTTTCTTTATGTGAAGTAGAAGTCAGTGGAAGCATAGAGCTGAAAAGATGAAGATTAAAGGCAATTGGGCTTGAGGGCTTGGGCTGCTTCGTTGACTCAAGTCTAATCTCACATTGTTCCAGTTATGAGCACGGAACCATAATGTCTCACCCTCTACCTACTAGGGGTGTAACGATACACTCTTGTCATGATTTGATTCGATTCAGTTCGCTTCTCAGACTATTTCTGAATCATGAACAATGCAAAACAATGTGCATTTTTGTCTGTATAAAACTAAATACATTTAAATAAATGAACAGATTTAATATCAGAAACAAAATGCACTACAGGTTCACTATATCTTGAAAAATAAATGAATTTATAAATTCTCCCCAAAATTTGATTAAAATCTCTGGCCTGGGGACAATGATCAGCTGAAACATAAACAGCTCTATAGCAGTGCCTGAAGCATCATTTTAAACAGAAATAGAGCTCCAAAGTTGGCTAAAATGCCCAACTTGTGTGAATGGCAAATTTACACTATGCACATTTTGGTGTTACAGTGCATCGTGACAATTACCTAATAAGCATTATATATTTAGGCTTACAGTTAATAAATATTATACAATAATACTCATGCATGGGGGACTGGTAACGATCAATTTACTGATAGTGCCTAAGATATTTAAAGTAATTGAGGGTTACCAACAATTCATTGGATCCACCTTGACCAGAATAAAATGTTTACTGAATATGATTGGATAGGAATTAATATTGTAGATGGCTTGAGGTGGCTAGTGAAGACCTTATTTCTCTCTAATTTGGGATTTTCATATATTCTGTAGTATATTGAGATTTATAAAAATAAAATAAAATAAAAAGACAGTGTCCATTTTGATTTTTTCAAACAATCTATAATATAAACTGTGATACATGTGGTTTCTGTAAGTAGATGAGCTGCAGAAGCGGAACGAGGTGATACGAGCCATTATCAAGCGCTTAAAGATGGCAGAGGTGCGAGAACAGGACAGCCTCAGGGAGCTCAGCAGCATCCAGCAGCGGGTACAGGAGCTCAGCCAGAGACAACAGCATAGCAGACAACACCATGAAGACATGGAGGTTTCATGTCCATCTCTCCTTATTTAGTAGCATCTGTATAGTTTAGTTACATCAAACATGATAGCATGCAGACATTTATTAACAATAGAGGTGGATCACATATAGGACATATTATGTAAAAGGTATTATTAAAAGGCACACTATATATACCATATCTATATGAATACTTTCCTAATTTTGCAGTGTTTGTGTGTTTTGTTCAAATGTTTTTGATGTCAAATGCTGATGACATTGCACAGGAGAAAAATCGGAGTCTGAACTCGAGCATCCTGACTCTCTCATCCCAGCTTGGCCAGTTTCAGGTTCATGAGGAAGAGCTTAGCTCCATGCTCAAACTTAAGGTAGCTCTCCTTCCTCTTGGGCTCTATTACTCTACTATGGAATGCTGAGTGGTTTTACAATTTCTTCCCGTTTATATATGCGGTTACTCAGGACAAAGATCTGACGGAAGCCACGAACCACATATTAGGTCTAACCGATCGGCTACGGGAATCTGAGTTCTCGCTAAAGGAGTGCCAGTCTCGCGAGAGCAAAATGTCACAGGAAGCGGAAGAGTACAAGCGCCGCTTCAGAGAGGCCAAATGTCAAAACGCTCAACTGAAAGGTAAAATTATTATTGCTTGAGGTTTTGGCACTTAGGGCCCTGATAAAACAAACTTATGGAGGACCATCGAAAGGCATGCTGTTTTTACTAGTCTTAAAGTGGCCTAGTTGAAGACCAGACCTAAATTTGATTCAGAATCTGTGGCATTCCAGTCTTTAAACAAAGCTCCAACAGATCTTGAGCAATTTTGCCAAGAAATTTGGTCAAAAAGATCAAGATCGGATGTGCAAAGCTGATAGAGACTTGCAGTTGTCTTTAACTATGGTCAAAGGTGGTTTTACCAAGTATTGCCCCAGGGGTGTGAATTATTACTTTATGCAACCAATAACTAATGCAATTTTCCTTTATTTTGCACCTTCAAATGTTAGATGCATTTGTAACAAACTTAAAAGTCGGGCAAGGAGGAGGCGGAAACCGGATGGACATAAACATAAAGTTTTATAATAAGCCAAACTCAAACAAAACAGAAAACACACAAACATAACACAAAGCGCACATACATGCATATATCTCTCTCATTGGCCCTTCCAGCTGCTCCTTTCTCTCTCTCTCTCTCTCCCACAGATTAGCCAAATCAGTGCCAGGTGTGCATCCTCACAACCTGGCCTCTCCCTCCTCGTTACAGTATTATATACATCTAATGGTGACAATCCCAATTAAGTGCATTTCAACTCCAGCCTGTAGTACTGCAAACTGTGGAAAAGTTAAAAGTGGAGGGCAGGGCTTCTTTTTCTTTTTTCTTTCTTTACTGTGAATACAAACTGCTGCCACCTCCTGGTATGGAGAAAAACTGCAGTTTTTCACAGAAGTGAGGTTATTGTTTGGAATTAGTTCTTTGACTGATGCACCACAGCCCTAGTATACATGTAGACCAGCTAGGATCAGATATGCCATTCATACACCCATTGTCGTGGAAAATCACCTTAGACAAAAATAAAAATATCTGAGTCAAGGAGTTTAAGATGTCAAAATTCAGATTTTTATTGAAGAATCACAAAAGCTGAGATGTCTGCAGATCATCTGATGAATACAATCAGTGTTCATGCTTTTATAAAATATTAAAACAATGATCTCATTAGGTGGGTTTTTTCTTTCTTTCTTTTGATCCCATTTTTGACGTCTCGCCGCAATTCTGTTTCTTTCTTCATATCTTATCTATAATTGTGCCGCACGTTTGTCCAGCTTATTTTTTAATGACTTGCGTCATGGATTTCAACAATACATCTTAAAAGATCACTAACATCTGATTAGTAAAAAGAGACCGACTTAAACATACAGGGTGGGTTGCACCAATAAGGATTAAGCTTAAATCTAGATTAAATCAAGGTTTAATCTAATAATTCTGTTGCACAAAACTTAAAATCTTGTTTAAAAATAAGCAGGCTTACATTTAAACCATCACTTTAATCCTGGATTTGATTTTACAATAAACCTGGATTAACTATAATCTTGTTCCTCCATCACTTTAAACTCAGATTTGAATTTCAGTTAGTGATCAAATTTATACTTTCTATTGAGGAGGTTAAAATTGTCAAAATGGCAGCACTTATTTGGTGGATTGGAGAAAGAGTTCTTCTGAATTGGTACCTGTTCAGCACCATCCTAAAACTCAACAGGGTTGAGACAGTCGCTTATTTTTCTGTGAGGAACTCTTTCATTTTCTCCAATCCACCAAATAAGTGCTGACAATTTTGATAATTTAAACCTCCTCAATAGAAAGTTTCAATTTAATCCCTAACTGAAATTTAAATCAGAGTTTAAAGTGATGGAGCAGCAAGATTATAGTTAATCCAGGTTTATTGTGAAATTAAATCCAGGATTGAGATAATAAGAATAACAGCAATAACTGAGAAATAATAGCAAGCCTATAAGGAAAGGATACTTTTGTAACTGAAGAATGGGCGCTCAATGATCTCACCAGCTTGACCCGCTTGGATATTAGTTTCTCTGATTTATATCCTGATTTCTTTCTTATGTCTCATATTTTGGTCACACATGATTGGATCTAACTTTTGATTGCTTAACCTTTACCAGTTGATTTCTTTAATAAATACCATTTAATTTAAAACATACCATACCATCAGCAAAATGAAACTGATTCATGTATTAAAATTTGTATCATGTTGTGCAGTCTTTCCAAAAAAAATTCTTTTCAGAAGGTAATTTGCTACATTTCATCTTACCCAACTGATATGACTGTAATCTGTTATTACGTCCTGGAACCTTGTAATATAGCTTTGTGTTGAGCTATACATAATATGATATGATTTACTTTTGGGGAAAAAAAATAATACATTTTCCTTCAGATGAGCTTCAAGAGAAGACTCTAGAGAACAACAGTCAGAAAGAGGAGCTCATTCGGCTTAGACAAGAGAATCAGCTGCTAAGGAAACAACTGGCACTCACAGGTAGAACAATATAGAAAGGAAACTAACGTCTTTATTTAAAATGTGATGAACAGTTTAACCATTACATCAAATAACATAGCATGTATTGTGCTGTATACTCATTACATTCACATCACACTGTGTAGTTATTAAATGATCTATTATATGTCCGTGTCTGCGTCACTTTTCCATGTGCTCGGATACTTGTCATTTTCCGTAACCATGGCATTGCAAGTTTCATTTATTTAAATTGTATTCTTTCTACTCTAGTTATGTCCGAGTCTGTTAACCCTGATGTTGCTGAAGAGTTTCCTTTTAGGCTATTTGGGTTGAGAAAAACGTTCATGCTTTGTCACACTGTCTGTTGCTTAGATGAGGGTGAAAGCTGGAAGGATGAGCTACTTGCGCTCGCACGATCAAAACAAGAGCGCACAGAGTCTGAGCTTCTCTGCCTGCGACAGGTATTTCCTGTCACACTGTACTCAAGATTTCAGTAGATTTCAACGAATATTGCTAATGATGAACGGCAGCTAGTAGATTGTACTTGGCATGGGTTCATGCTATCTGGTTTCCACTAGCTCCCCCCTCCCTTGTGAAAATCCTTTAATGATTTACTATCATTTATCAGTCTCTTAAAATGTCATTGCCCTTCCCCTTTTCTCGCTCCTTAGCAGTCATCTGGTTTTTCAACATTCCTCCAGTAATTCTTCCATTTCTCCTCAGGAGGCTGAGTTAGCCATGGGCTTGATCTTGTCATATGTTTAAAGGCAGTTGTTTCTAGACTTAATAAAGTTTTGAAATTCAGATCATTTTTATTTATTTATTTTTTTGCCAAATGAAAACACAGTACACATCGTCTTTAGACTTTGCGTTATCATTCCATAAGAATGCAACCTCCTTATGAATATCGTTTTAAAAGGTCAATGGTTAATGACCTTTAAAAATGTACAAGAAAACTTAACTTAACATGGAAAAAAATCTATTTGGAAAAAGGTTTGAAAAGCTTAATATTGCCGCTCGTTCCTAGGAACTTTTATGGTGGATGCTTCACATAGTCTGACTCATAATAAACAGATTAAATAATGTGTTGCTGTTTAACAAATAAAAATGTATAGTAGTTGATATTGTGAAGTTTTCTGTAAGGTGTATTCACACAAAACATCTGGAGACAGAAATAGATGTGATGGAGTCATAATATCAGAGAGCAAGAGGAAGTTGATCACTGTGTGTGTGTGTACGTGTCATAGGTGTGTGAGCACCAGCAGAACGACCTACAGCTCTTGAAGCTCAACCTAGAGTCCACTAGAGAGGCTCTAATGCAGTATGAAAGTCAAAGGTCACTTGTAAGGTAAGTGAAAGTCACAATAAATCAATAAGTTACATTAAAAAAACAGCTTATTTGTGCAGTTTTAATTGAAACATGTTTGTGGTTTTAGTGACGAGAGTGTAGCAGGGGCAAGTTGTGCTTTAGAACACTGTAACCATCAGGAGACAGAGATGGGAGCGTCGGTAGGAGAGTCCTATAGCAACAGCTTAGTTGTATCCAAACAAAGGGAGAATCACACAATCGCCGCTACTATATCAGGAGAATATACACCTGTTCAGAACATCTGCTGTGCTGTAGAGAAACAAGTGCAGATCTGCAACACCCCAGTCAGTGGCAGTGATGGGCCTTCAGCTGAGCTAGCTCCCACGTTACTCCACTGTTGCGATTGTAGTAATGTCGAAGCTTGCTGTAGCGCTGGAACCGAGTTGGACTTCATAGCCGTCATTGACTACAGCACAGATACAGAGGATCAAGTGCTGCTTGTGGATATTAATCCAAACGACCCACAGTCCTCTTGGTAGGAGAGCAGTCAGACAAAATAATTGAAATAAATATTATTAGTGAGAAACATGTTGCAAAGTACATTTTGAAAGTATAGCTTATATTCTAGAGTTTACGCTCTTGCTGTGGTTCCTCAAACAGTGCACATTATTAATGATAATGCTAAGAAGTTTAACCCTTTTACCCAGTCCAGGGGATGTGACTTGTGTGTATGTGGACTGTTCTACACCATTACCACAGAGGACAACGACGAACCCTGGACTTGTAGAGGACACAGCACTCAGCAAACAGGTTGTACACCCCATCACAGTTAACACGACCTCCCAAAAACATGTCAGTAGGTGGATTGGCAAAGGCAAATCCATATACAGTATCTCACAAAAGTGAGTACGCCCCTCATATTTTTGTAAATATTTGATTATATCTTTTAATGTGACAACTGAAGAAATGACACTTAGTAGTGAGTGTACAGCTTGTGTAACAGTGTAAATTTGCTGTCCCCTCAAAATAACTCAACACACAGCCATTAATGTCTAAACCAATGGCAACAAAAGTGAGTACACCCCTAAGTGAAAATGTCCAAATTGGGCCCAATTAGCCATTTTCCCTCCCCGGTGTCATGTGACTTGTTAGTGTTACAAGGTCTCAGGTGTGAATGGGGATCAGGTGTGTTAAATTTGGTGTCATCGCTCTCACACTCCCTCATACTGGTCACTGGAAGTTCCAACATGGCACCTCATGGCAAAGAACTCTCTGAGGATCTGAAAAAAAGAATTGTTGCTCTACATAAAGATGGCCTAGGCTATAAGAAGATTGCCAAGACCCTGACAATGAGCTGCAGCACGGTGGCCAAATGGTGACCATACAGAGGTTTAACAGGACAGGTTCCACTCAGAACAGGCCTCGCCATGGTCGACCAAAGAAGTTGAGTGCACGTGCTCAGCGTCATCTCCAGAGGTTGTCTTTGGGAAATAGATGTATGAGTGCTGCCAGCATTGCTGCAGAGGTTGAAGGGGTGGGGGGTCAGCCTGTCAGTGCTCAGACCATACGCCGCACACTGCATCAAATTGGTCTGCAGGGCTGTCGTCCCAGAAGGAAGCCTCTTCTAAAGATGATGCACAAGAAAGCCCGCAAACAGTTTTCTGAAGACAAGCAGACTAAGGACATGGATTACTGGAACCATGTCCTGTGGTCTGATGAGACCAAGATAAACTTATTTGGTTCAGATGGTTTTAAGCATGTGTGGTGGCAACCAGTTGAGGAGTACAAAGACAAGTGTGTCTTGCCTACAGTCAAGCATGGTGGTGGGAGTATCATGGTCTGGGGCTACATGAGTGCTGCCGGCACTGGGGAGCTACAGTTCATTGAGGGAACCATGAATGCCAACATGTACTGTGACATACTGAAGCAGAGACCGGGCTGCAGGGCAGTATTCCAGCATGATAACGACCCCAAACACACCTCCAAGACAACCACCGCCTTGCTAAAGAAGCTGAGGGTGAAGGTGATGGACTGGCCAAGCATGTCTCCAGACCTAAAGCCTATTGAGCATCTGTGGGGCATCCTCAAACAGAAGGTGGAGGAGCACAAGGTCTCTAACATCCACCAGCTCCGTGATGTCGTCATGGAGGAGTGAAAGAGGACTCCAGTGGCAACCTGTGAAGCTCTGATGAACTCCATGCCCAAGACGGTTAAAATAATGGAAAATAATGGTGGCCACACAAAATATTGACACTTTGGGCCCAATTTGGACATTTTCACTTAGAGGTGTACTCACTTTTGTTGCCAGCCGTTTAGACATTAATGGCTGTGTGTTGAGTTATTTTGAGGGGACAGCAAATTTACACTGTTATACAAGCTGTACACTCACTACTTTACATTGTAGCAAAGTGTCATTTCTTCAGTGTTGTCACATGAAAAGATATAATCAAATATTTACAAAAATGTGAGGGGTGTGCTCACTTTTATGAGATACTGTGTGTGTGTGTGTGTGTGTGTGTGTGTATGTATGTATGTATGTATATGTATATATATATATATATATATATATATATATATATATATATATATATATATATATATATATATATAAAATATATAAATGTATGTCTATATGAGAGGGAGAGAGAGAGAGATCAGTTCAGTTATTGTTGTGTTAATGGACATTATGGTATTCAGTATGGCACATTTGTCCACATTATGGGAAACCTCTTGAAAATGACATTTAAAGCCAAGTTAACTTGACTTCCTACAACCAAACAAATAGTTGAGTCGAATGAAATAAACCTCCAGCACATTTTTTTACAGCAGCAGGAGGCGTTCACCTCATCCACGTGTCGCTTGCAGCGCTTACTGGCGGAGTCACAGCAAATGGTGGCCAGTCTGGAACTCTCTTCTGGAAAACCTCTAAGCCGTCCCCAGAGCACTCCAAATCACAGCGCAAGTCCAGTCCTGAGTTCCACTTCACACAGTAACTCTTCAAACTGTATCCTCAATGATGGCCATAACAATACCGAGAGTCACGACCAGTTCCAGTCCCCCAATAACAGCCAAGACGAAACAAGGGTACATCTTTGTGTTCTCGTGTCCTTTCTTTGCATTTCAATGGATCAATGTATAACAGAGACAATAAAGCATGTGTTTTTCATTTCCCATCAGGATGGCTCCCAAATACACAGCATCGGCAATTCACAGGAAACCGTGGAATATAGTCAGTAGCTCTTTGAGTAGACGACTTTGGACTTTGAAAACAGACCATCATGGACATCTTTAATGGTTTCTTCCTGTGGACATGGATGTTCCTCTATACTGCCAGTCCATTTGAATACAAATAAATAGTTTTAAGCATCCAAAGGCTGATGGTTACAAATATTTTGACTACAGAATTCTTAATATTCAGGATGATTGTATGATTTTTATATTCAGTTGTTTTTTTGTTTTTTTTTACAAAAACCATAGGGAACTATTATACTTATTTAAAAAAAGCAACTATAACATGTTGCTTTGTCCTGTGGCCCTACTACCCATTTATAAAGTGTGAAACCTGTGAAGTACCCATTTATAAACTGTTAAACCTGTCCTACAAGATGACTTGAATGGTGCTCCTTGTTTCGTCATTCTTGTTTCGTTGTCATCAGACCTGTTTACGGGTCGGTGTGGGTTTTGAGGTTGTTTTTTTTTAACTGGAGGAACAGTTCAATGCTTTTCACTTGTAGACTTTGTGCCTGTATGATGTGGATATCATCTTTCCTCATTTAACTCAAATTCTTCACGTATTTTAAAACATCAGGACCCCCTCAGGGATTTGGGAACAACAACGAAGGTATTTTTTATAATTCTGTACATACATTAAGCTTGAAATAGTATTAATGTTTTTTATTTAGACAAGACTTGAACTACTTTTGTTTGGAGCTGATGTGAATTTCATATATACACAATTGTTATAACTTCATGATTTTTATATTACAATAAACTAATGGCTGAAAAATGCATGGGTTTATGGTAAAAATTCAAAGCATTTGATTTATTTTGCTTAAATAAGAAGTCATTTTGGTATGTGGGGGGGGGGGGGGGGGGTGTAAAGTTGCCACTGTATAATGAAGGAGACAAATTTGAGCATTCTATTAAAGAACAATTAAATAACTTGGAAAAGTAGTATGTTAAAATAGACCTGAGGAACCAGAGTCATTCTTGCAAAAAATTAAATCTTATACATGCTAAAGGTGGTTGAAAACCTGGTGTCTGAATACCAAAAAGGCTTCCTGCTTCGTACAAAGGTGCACTACATGTTAAGAAACAGTGGTTTCTACTCCCTATGTAGTACACTACATATCCAACAGTGCGCCATTTAGGATAGAGCCAGAATCAAGATTAGTGTTGGCTTTAGTTTCTGACCAATCAATTTTGTTGTAATTCTAACAGGACTGAAAAATGTCAAAAGATAAAAGTGAAAAAAAGGACAAATCTGAAAAGGCTCTGGCAGCGGAAAAAGAACAATTTGTCAAACTTCAGGTGAATATGCAGTCATACTGTAGTATATTGGCTACTGTATATTATTCAACTTTAAAATCAGTTTAATGCTTTTTTTTTTCTCCTTCACAGCTGCAGAGCATTTCAAAGTGCATAACCTCCACTGAGGCGCCAATAAAAGAGAAATATGGACGCAGTATCTTTCAGAGCCTTAAGTGTTTTCTATTCTCTTGTTGTGAAAGTCAGGGAAGTAATTATGTACAGTACTGTGCAAAAGCCTTAGGCAAATGCAAAGACATGCTGTAAAGCAAAGATGCCTTCAAAAAAAATTAAATGAAACATAATAAGAGTTATAAAGTCAATATTTGTGTCAACCCTTTGCTTTAAAAAAAACAAACAACATTTTTAAAGGCATCATTAATCTCAGGTACACTGTACAGTATTGTAAAGAAATTGCCTCAGAATCTGCCACAGTTCATCTGTGCACTTTTTTTGTTGCATGCAAATCCCAGCAGCCTTCATTACATTTTTGTTTGAAAAGTGAGCTGTTACATACACACAACATTTTTCTGTACCACTTAATTTTTTATTGGAAAAGTAATGTTCGGAAATAGAATTTTTTTTTGTATTGACTCAATAAAGGTTCCTTTAGTAGTAAAAAATAAACCCATTGTTAAAACTTGGGAAGATATAAGGATGTATACAGCAATGGTAGCACTTCAAGAACAGAAGACTTATTTAATAATAAATATACAGTGTTTTGCTTAACCTGTTGGTGAAAAGCAATTCAAATGTTTAGCCACAGATTCACAGACGGATTGACGTCTGGACTTTGTCTGAGCCTTTGAGGTTCTTGATCTATTTGAACCCCTTTAGAGTAGCTTTGGCAGAATGCTTTGGGTTGTTCTTCTATTGCAAAATGTATCTCTGTCCTAGTCTCAAAGGCCTTGCAGACTATAATAGATTTTCTTCTAGGATTCCCCTGAATTTGTCTACATCAATCTTACACTCAACCCTGACCAGATTCCCAGGCTCTGCTAATGAAAAGCATGCTGCTACCACCCCATGCTTCACTGTGTGAGTGGTGTTCTCAGGCTGAATACTTACACAAGGCACTGTAACTAATTTATAACAGTACTACAGGCTAAACAGGTAGGGTGTTTAGACTGGGATGGCACTGTTTTGACCCGTGTTACCACCAATGGAGGATAGTTGAGTCACTATCACACTAGTGTTAACAGATCTGATTACTGCAGTTGGTTTAGGACTTGGTGTATAAAGGTTGGCTTGGAAACAAGTATTTTAAAGTGGCTGAATGGTAGAACCTGGAAATGCAGGTGGGTTAGTGTATACGGGATGGTGTTCAAAACAGTGCGAAAGGACCTGAGAGCTACAGGAAGATCCCATGGGGATGGTTAGTGGTTTGTGTTTAGGGTATCAGGGATGGTGGTCACTGTTAGGTAACCTAATAGTGTGGCTGGATGGTGAGAAGCTTGGTGTTGAAGGATGTGAGTTTGGCTCAATCGGAGATAGAGTTTATGAGATGAGGTTAAAACCTAGAGTAAACAGTTCTGCTGTTTTAATGTCGGTGTGGCCATTCCTTAACATTATCACAGATATCCTATTAGGAACACATTGGGAAAGTGGAGCGGTTACTTTCTGGTCCCACGCTGTGAGTTTGCCTCTTGCCAGCAATGCCATCTTCAGCTGGAAGTTCTGCCATATGGTGCATAAACTCCTACGTGATGGCCATCCTAATGTGAGTCCTTCTAACTTATCCAACACATGACACCACATATTGAACATACCAGAGTTGGGTGTGAGGCAATATTCAGGTATGACTCTGTACTGAGCTAAGAAAGCCTTCGTAGTTTACATTATACTACAATATTATAGAAGACATGTATGGAAATATGCTTCAAGGTTTGTAAAACAAAGCAGCTTGTTTTTTTTTTTATTGTTTTTGTTTTGTTTTAAAGAGCACTATGGAAGATTAAGTGTGATCCATTTAAAGTGATTTAGTACCTGCACAGCTGTTGTAGTGTTGTGTGGCATTCTATGATGTACTGAGATTTTCATACTAATGCACACCTACTACAGGCATATAAAACAGCTAAATCTTTCCCCGGTGTTACTACTGGCTTTTACACCAAATGTAGTGCACTACATCTGTAATAGTGACATTTCAGAATCGGCCATTGAATACTTTTACGTTACAAACCGTTTGAACTGTGCAATTTGTTATGACTGGATGTGAAGTCATGGCCTTGTCATAACCACATTTCTTTTGGCCCAACTTCCAGACCCTGCGAGATAGCCAAGGGCATGTCCCAAGTATTAAACAAATGGGAACTTTGTGGGTAGGTGAATAAAAATTAATACCAACTGAACAACTTTTTACAGTGATTTCGATTTTGCTAGATGTAAATATGGTTAGTGTTTTGTATTGTTCAAGAATATTCACCTTGATTTTATTCACTGGTATTTGATATTTAAGTACATCATAGGCAGCTTCAACTTAAAGCTGAAATTTTGTCCTGCATTGTCTAGGGAAGCCTCCATGATCGATATGGGCATATTGTTGCTCTGTATGCGAAGTTCCTGTGCATCAAAATTGAATTCCATTGTAAGGTGAGTTAATCTACTATAGAACAAGCATACCTTTCTGTTTTAAAAATAAAAATGAACGCACACATAATTGTCCTAAATGGAAACATTACCGCTTGCCCTTAGTACATTTTGATATTGTGAAATTGTGACTGTTTCCTTAACAGCACAAAGCGATTCTGCCAGATCTTGCAGCTCCTGACGAGGTCCTTGAGAGGGCTATTGCAGTTGATATAAATGAAGTGTGAGTATTTTTATCCAGGTCTGATGTACATTAAATAAGAAATTTCCCAACAAAAGAGCTTTGAAGGAAAGTGAATGTCTTTTGTGGATGTCAGGTTTGAAACCACTGGTGAGGTGCTAGAATATATGGATGCTGCGCTTGTATTACAAGAAACAGGTAAACTAATCTAATCTGATCTCTCTATGCTTTCAGTGTGCTGTCATTAGCTAGGAATTTTTCAAGGGTAACAGCAACACAGTTGCCAGTAGAATATTTACATTAATATGGCTAATAGCCAGCATCTATATAATGCGCATAATTTAAACAAACTTATTATGAACTGTTTTTATCTTTCTGTGCAGTTTTCAGACAACTTGAATCCAACAATACGAGTGCGACGACTGCAGTGGGTCAGTGCCGCCTAGCGCCTCTGGTCCCGCTTCTCCAAGACTGCAGCCCTCTCTATCACTTCCTCGTCAAGCTCCTGTTTAAGCTACACAGCCGTGAGTAGACTTTCTTTTCCATAAGTGGTCAACCCGTTTACTTTTACAGCAATTAGAATATGCCACTACAAAATGTTGGAGGGAAAGGGGGGCGTTTGGGGCAGGGAGGGTGTGTGTGTGTGTGTGTGTGTGTGTGTGTGTGTGTGTGTGTGGCGGGGGGGGTCCGCTCTTTAGCAGCAGGTTTAGTGACATTTATCTGTAATGAATATGTGTTTTGGGTGTTAAAGGAATACCCATGGATGCTCTGTTGGACCATCGTGAACGATTCCGTGATCAGTTCAACAGGCAAGCCCTATTTTCACTCTCATTCTCATGTTCTTGTATGAATTGAAGTTTGCTGAAATTAACGTGGCATTTGCTTCTCTTTTTTTCTCTCAGTCTTTCCCAGTTCTTCGAGAAAGCCAGGAGCATTGAGTTCTTTAAAGCTATCATACAGATCCCTGATTTTCCTGATGTAAGGTTCCAAAAAGATTTTTGTCAGAAATTTATGCTTGAGCTAAAAGTACAGTAGAGTGAGTAAAGTCCAAAGGTCTGAAAATACAGTGGTGAATTCACTTTGTGAAAAACACATTATTCTTCTCCAAGTTCAATAATTCTTTGCTTATACCAAAATATTTTATTCAGATTTATCATTTATTTATTTAAAATATAATATATAATTTATATTAATTTATTTATCTGTTGATTTATTCTAAATCTGGTTTTGATCATTAAGAGGTGGCAAATAACACAGTGCCTTAGGAGCATCTGTTAGCAAATGTCTTGTTGGAGGAAAACACAGGGTTTTTACTACCATGAAGTTCATTATTTTCCCATGACAGCATGTCCTGAAGTGTAGTATTTTTCTAATACCATAGTAAAGTACTATGGGATTAAAAAGTAAATGTACTTTTTTTTTTTTTATCAATTTATAGTGACACTTAATGTCGTTTAACATCCAGGATGTACCTGTTGTCACATACACTACCGGTCAAAAGTTTGGAGACACGTGACTGAAATGTTTCTCATGATCTTAAAAATCTTTTGATCTGAAGGTGTAAGATTAAATGTTTGAAGTCGGTGTTGTAGACAAAAATATAATTGTGCCAACATACTTATTTATTTCATTAGAAAACTAACATTTTATTTACAAAAAAATAATAATAATTTTCTAAATAAAATAAAAAAATTCTAAATGGATGAGCCCATAAGTGTCCAGCGAAGGTGGGAACTTCTTTAATACTGTTTAAAAAGCATCTCGGGGAAATTCCTCAAGAAATCGTTTGAGAAAATGTCAAGAATACATTTCTGGAAATTCTAGTCAAAAAGGGGGTCTACTTTAAGAATATTAAATTATTTTGACATATTTTGGATTTTTTTATCACAACATAATTCCCATAGTTCCATTTGTGTTATTACAGAGTTTTGATGACTTTTGTCTAAACCTTTGACCGGTAGTGTACATTATAGCAGTTATAAACCGTTATACCCTCAACTTCCTTTCTTATCTTTTGAAATTAATAAGAAAGAAAAACACAGCTTGTCATGTAACAAAGAAACTGGAAAGTGCAACGTTCTTTGTCCTGAAGACTCTCGTGGTGGAAAACATACTGACTGTTACAAAAAGTGTTAAAAAACACTTTTGTATTCTATAAATATTACATAAACATCTCATGACTGAATATTAATTGACTGCAGGTTTTAAAATCTGTTTATGATTAGTCTTGGATTATGTGGAAACTTAATCGGCACCTTCTGAACAATCAGAGTTGAGAATTTAACAGCACTGTGGTATAAATAGTGGACTCAGACCTTTGGTGCCTGCTGTACAATGTACAACAGTGTAATAAATGCACCACTTTCTGGATGTCTACACATCAATAATAGCTAATGCACATCATTTTATATGTACAGACCCCTCCAAACTTCCTGCGTGCAGCTTCATTGGCTGATTATGTCAAGCCAGTGGTGGTTCATAATCAGCTTCCTGAAGATGATGATACAGAGACTCAGGTGGAAGGAAACCCAGTGGTATGCTAAATTGTCATAGCGAAGTTTTTAAATGTAACCTTCCATAACCGTGAGTGACTCCATTTTCACATTTCTCTGAACAGTTCCATTCTTTCAACCAGTACGATGGACCTGTCCAGAGGTAATGGACCTTCATTATGCAAGTCTTGTCATAATCCAGCAGATGATTTATGTATTTCCTTTTCAGTGTTAGATTTCCGATTTGGAGTCCATTATGATTCTCTGTATGTCCTCAGGGAGAAGGAGGTCGAGTCTATGAGGAAAGAGCTTGAAGCAATGAGACCTGAGATGCAGATGTTCAAAGCAGAGGTCAAATAAACAGAAGTGCAGAATAAACACTAAGCCAAGCACAGAGTAAAGTGCACAGGAGATTGCTAGTGAGTGAATTCCTAAAGGTTGGTTTTGAATTGGTTTATTCACTGCTGCGTGCAGGCTCAGCGTGCCGTCGTCCACCTGAAGGACCAGGTGAATAAGTTGGAGGCGGAGCTGGAAGACCAGCGCACTTGCAAGCAGATGGCCATGGTGGAGAACGAGCAGCTGCGCATGGAGGTGGAGGCATTAAGGGCACAGACAGCAGTCGCTGCGAGTATGCAGGCCTCTGTAGACGACAGTGAGTCTTCCTTTCTACACACTCGTACTCCGTTCAGTATCTCGTCGACAGAGGATAGCCTGTTTTATGCTCAACAGGGCTGGCTGAACCAATCAGAGGTCTTTGTGCTAATATGGCTCTGAATTCAACCCTGCATTCACACTTGCAAGTGAATTTTGGAAGCAGTCCACTCACATTTAATAGTCGTATTTGTTTCAACTTTGCTCCGAAAACTTTATTTTGATATGAAAATAATTATTACTAGTATTTAAAAAATACAATTGAAAAATAATATCCCAGCTAGAGCTGCAACAACTAATCGATAAAATCGATAATGATCGATTATGAAAACCGTTGTCAACGCATTTCATTATCGATTAGTTGGTTTGCGCGCAGTACATTTACTCATTACGTTACTTTTGTTCCGAAAACACGCTTCGGACCCCTAGTGGTCAGTGGTGTAATTGCAGGGGGTCCGTAGGAAAGTTTTAAAAATGTTTAAATAATATTGTATATATATTTTTGTTAAATGTATCAAAACATATTCAAATGAGATGTCTTAAAATTAATCAATTTGGTTTTTCGCAAATATCACATTAGCTGAGCTGACGATCATTCATTGATGGATTTATTTTAAATTTATTTACAAATGAAATGATAATTTGCAAAAACCTATGAGTGGTAGACAAGTTCAAGTGTCGCATTGATGTATAAAATAAACAAAGGATAATTCAGAGAGTCAAATTAAATGTCACACCAACAATAAAATGTAAAAAATAAAATCTTGAAATGTTTTGATTCAATTTTAATGTTAATATTATTCATGTTAAATATTATTAAAATAAAGCAACATATATATAAATGACTGTTTAATATATAGCCTATAATTGTTGTTGAGTGAGGGGGGTCCTTGTGTATTGTTGGAAATATGCTAGGGGTCTAGAGCTCACAAAAGGTTGAGAACCACTGGTCTAGTGTGAGAATTTTAGAAAGGTAATATCGTCTCAAATGGAACACATTAGTTTTTTATTAACCTGAAAGTCTGCCCCCATCCGATTAATCGAAAAAATAATCAGTCACATGATTGATTATGAAAATAGTTGCAGCTCTAATCCCAGCATAAATGTGTCACTTTGTTGTGAGTGTGACTGTGTAATTAAGAGTTTAACTCTTTACTACGTTAACCCGCAGAATAGTTTTCTGTTATTCGGTAATAATACTCAGTAAATTTTATATCTGCGTTATAGGCAGAGTTCAAACTGCCCAGATGCATTTCACTCGGCTTAAAGAAAAGCATGCTGAGCTGGTCACCAGGCACGCTGATCTCATGAGAAAGGTGCTCTATCTTACATCAATAAACACTTTATAGAAACTGAATTGCAGACACTGTTTACACTCTGTACTCACCCTGTGTATAATAGTACTTTGGTTTGTATGTCAGAATGCCGACATGGTGAAGCAGCTGGCCAGCACTCAGCAAGCCCAAGAGGAGCTGGTCAAGGCCAAGCAGCAGATCGCAGAAGGCCTGGAACATCTCAAACAGGAGAACAGTACCAAGGTTGAACTTGCTGTTAGCTAGCTTTTCCATACATACACACAGGTGGTGTATTATAAGACCACTGAAAGTTTTACATGTTAAATTTATTCCACAATGTGGGTACGGTAGCTTAGTGGTTAGCACGCTTGGTCCTTTAATGTGTCTTACAACTTTGCTATGATGTTTAGCTTGAAGCACAGCAAGCAGAAATCATCCAATTGAGGCAAGAGCTTCAGACCGGAAAAGCTGAAATAATAAATGTTCAGAGTGCACTCCAGAGCAAAGAAAAGGTTGGTCCCAATTTGCCTGTAGATATGCATTCTTACGTTACATTTCTCCTTTGCTCAAGAATCTCATTATGTTGTGTGTGTGTGTGTGTGTGTGTGTGTGCGTGTGTGTGTGAGATAGGCAGGGGACCAGCTGAGTGGTGTGTTGTTGGGACTTCAGGCTGAAAAGGAAACATTGATGCGTTCTCTGAAAGAGCAGGAGGCTGAGCTTGCTAACCTGCGCCAGAGCTCTCAGCTGAACCAGACCATGCTGCAGCAGGAGCGAGACAAGACCCAGAAAGAGATGAGCTCCCTGCAGAGCCAACTCCAGGAAAAAGTGAGTGAAGCACTGAAATATGCCATATATGCATTGAATGTCACAGTCTGCTAGAAATATCCTCTTTACTGTATCGAAATAGTTCTTCGAGCAACTTTATATTTCACATTTTACATATAAGCATCTGGTATTACACAGTAGGTCTGTGGACATTTCTAAGCCACTGTTTTCGAGTGAGTGAAAGAGAAGGAAAGGAAGGCTCAGCTGACCCTTAATATACCCTTAAAGACCAGGCCATCAAAGAATAAGCCACATGATTTATTAAGAATAAAAATTGAATGAACGTGTGTGTCTACAGGTGAGTCGAGAGATTGAGCAGCAGATGGAGTTGGAGAAACTGAAGAAAGAGCTGGAGTTGAAAAGAGCGGAGGCACTAAGTGTGCAGAGTGCACTACAGAGTAAAGAGGCGGTGGGTATTTCCTTACATCCCACATTAAATCCACTTTGTTCTTCACTGCGGTGTCAGATTTTATCTGATTTTTTAAAAATATATATTTTGGTGAGTTCATGTGCGTGTGTTCCAGGCAGGAGATCAGCTGAGCAGTGTGTTGGTGGGGCTTCAGGCTGAGAAGGAAATACTGATGCGTACTTTAAAAGAGCAGGAGGCTGAGCTTGCGAAACTGCGCCAGGCTGCTCTGCTGCACCAGATCACGCTGCAGCAGGAGAGAGACAAATACCAGAAAGAGATCGACTCCCTGAAGAGCCAGCTACAGGAAAAGGTGCATAAAGTATTGAAAATATAAAGTATTAATTGAGTCTGCCAAAGTACAAATATAAGATCAGGTCCATGCAGCACAGTCATCAGGAAGCCAGACTTTGTGGTTTCTCAGTTATAAACAGATACACTGACTTTTTCAAATCAGGCCTGGAGGCTGAGAGGGTCATAATAATAAAGGTTCATTTTGCTGCATATTTTGCATATCATGCAACATTTTTATCTTGGAACTCTTTCTATAGTCAATTCATTGAAAAATAGGAACAGTTGCCTTTTTTCCCCCAGCCAGAAACCATGGTGGTACAAACTTTTGCACTTAATTGTATACTAATATATATATATATATATATATATATATATATATATATATATATATATATGTGTGTGTGTGTGTGTGTGTGTGTGTGTGTGTGTGTGTGTGTATAATTCTACACACAGTAGATATAGCCATTAAGCAACCAAATAAACCACCTAGATCATAAGTAATAACATTTTTAATCAATGAAAGATTGCTCAGTAATTTAGCCAACACTTAATGTATTATAAGAAAAAGCCCAGCTGACACTTCTGTACAAAAAAACGTGATCATGATCAGGATATGAGTGTATTCGTTCATGTGCATTACCCCACTCATTCTAAACGATACATTGTTCTGGTATGGTATATGTGTGTGTGAGCTCTCTCTGGCTGCTCAGGACACGTGTGTGATGTATTTGTGTATTTGCTCGTATATTGACAGCTGCAGCGGGAGCAGGAACAGCAGCTGGAAATCGCTCGGCTGAAACGAGAGTTGGAGGAGAGGAGAGCAGAAGCGACAAGTGCTCAAAATGCTCTTCACAGCAAGGAGACGGTAACCAGATTTCTCCTAATTAACTTTAGTTACAAACTACAAATACACACGCTGTTAGAACAATCCTAAGTTCAAACGTTGACCTACAGGGTACAGTGTATATCCTTATACATAATTAATTTGGCTTATTTGTATTTTATTTGGTTTGTCTGGATTTTCTTGTGTATAGTAATCTGAAAGCTTATATACTCTGAAGCATGCACACACATATACACACACACTGAACACATGATGAATACCACTACTTCATTTTACTGTAGGTGTAAATGAATGGGATGACTTAATTTTTTTCTGACTGATATATTTATAGATAATTCTCCTGTTGGATTAAATAGGATTATATCCTATTTTATTGTTGTTTGTTTGCTGGGTTATAGGCAGGGCATGAGATGAGCAGTTTGTTGGTGGGGCTGCAGGCTCAAAAGGAAACACTGATGCGTTCTCTGAAAGAGCAGGAGGCTGAGCTTGCTAACTTGCGCGTGGCTGCTCAGCAGCACCAGACCATGCTGCAGCAGGAGAAAGACAAGACCCAGAGAGAGATGAGCTCCCTGCAGAGCCAACTACAGGCCAAGGTCAAGCGTCTATTGATTATTGAATAATGTTGTGTTATGTTATGCTACGTTATGTTCTGTCTGTCTTGCATTACATGTTGATCAGATGTTTTTTAAGATGTTTGGCAAATGCTTGTTCAAGAGATTTGACTGGCGTGTGTGTGTGTGTGTTCAGTTGAGCCGGGAAACGGAGCTCCAGCAGAAGCTGCAGGAAGAGCAGTTTTGCTTATTGCAGTGCGCTGTGGTGGAGGCAGAGGGCATCATTCTAGACGCTCTTTCCAAAGTGGATGACCCTATGCACGTGCGCTGTGTTTGCACTCCTGGTATGGCTCTTGAGCAAGCATCAGTATTATAACTATACGAAAATAGATGCTCTTTCCTAACTTGACTTCACCTTGTGACTCCAGAGTATTTGATTAATCGAGCTGAGATCACTCTGGTGTCCATTGACAAGATGCAGCAAAGTCATGCGGGGTACTTAAGAAATCTGGATGGTGAGGTTTCAGCTGTTAGAACATGTTTAAATGCCCTTATTACCGAAAATTCAGTAAATGACTCAGTAGCATGATTATATCTTCCTTCCAGATGCCAGTGGGCTGTTGAGATCTGTGACTCAGTTTTCCCACCTTGCAGCAGACACTATTGTTAATGGAGCTGCTGCGTCCCACTCTGCACCCACTGACCAGGCTGACAGTAAGAACACACAGTCATAAAACGTGAAGCTCATTAGGCATTAGGGGTGAGTGATGCAGCTAAAAGCTTGGATAGTAACCATATACCCCGATCAGCCACAACATTAAAACCACGGACAGCTGAAGTGAATAACATTGATTATCTCGTTACAATGGCACCTGTCAAGGGGTGAGATATATTAGGCAGCAAGTGAACAGTCAGTTCTTGAAGTTGACGTGTTGGAAGCAGGAAAAATGGACAAGCGTAAGGATCTGAGCGCCTTTGACCAGGGCCAAATTGCGATGGCTTGACGACTGGGTCAGAGCATCTCCAAAACAGTTTGGTATGTCACTTACCTAGGGAAGAGATGGCACCAGGATGCACTGTGGGGAGCTGGCAAGCCGGTGAAGGCAGTGTGATGCTCTGGGAAATGTTTTGCTGGGAAACCTTGGGTCCTGGCATTCATGTGGATGTTACTTTGACACATACCACCTACCTAAACATTTTTGTAGACCATGTACACTCCTTCATAGCAACGGTATTCCCTAACAGCAGTGGCCTCTTTCAGAAGGATAATTCAATTCAATTCAATTCAATTTTATTTGTATAGCACTTTTTACAATAAACATTGTCTCAGAGCAGCTTTACAGAAACATATAAACACAGTATACAGATTTTAAATGTGCGAATGTATCCCAATTGAGCAAGCTGGTGGCGACAGTGGCAAGAAAAAATTCCCTAAGATGTTAAGAGGAAGAAACCTTGAGAGGAACCAGACTCGAAAGGGAACCCATCCTCATCTGGGTAACAACAGATAGTGTAAAAAAAATTATGGTTTTATATAAAGTCTGTTTGGCCTTAGAAGCAGCCATAGTCCCAGCAATCTGGAATAGTAGATGAGAGCTCCATCCAGAGGTAGGACATCCGAAACGGATTAGGCAGGTCCGGAGAACAGAGAGGATCAGGATCTCTAATATCTCCATAAAATCGTGTGTGGCTCGACAGAAGGAGAGAGGGAGGGAAGAGATTGTTAGGACTGTGCTTAGCGTAACAGAAAGTCTAGTCATGGTAGGCTTGAGTAAACAAATACATTTTAAGCCTAGACTTAAACACTGAGACTGTGTCTGAGTCCCAAATACTAATTGGAAGACTGTTCCATAACTGTGGGGCTCTATAAAAGAAAGCTCTTCCCCCCCGCTGTAGCCTTCGCTATTCGAGGTACCGTCAAATAGCCTGCATCTTTTGATCTAAGTAGGCGTAGTGGATCATAAAAAACCAAGAGGTTGCAAAGATACTGTGGCGCGAGACCGTTTAGTGCTTTATAAGTTAATAATAGTATTTTATTATCAATGCAAGATTTCACTGGGAGCCAATGCAGTGTTGATAAGATCGGGGTGATGTGATCGTATCTTCTGGTTCTAGTTAGCACTCTAGCAGCTACATTCTGGACCAACTGGAGTTTGTTTATGCTCCTACTGGAACATCCAGACAGTATGGCATTACACTAGTCTAGAAGTGACAAAAGCATGAACTAAGCACTTTTGGTGGCACAAGGGTGACCAACACAATATTAGGGAGGTGGTTTTAATGTTATGGCTGATCGGGGTATATGAAGGTATACCCATTTATTTGTAGACTTTATACATTTTGTGGCGTATTCACCGTTGAATTATGCGCATGTAGTGAGGAGTTAATACCTCACTATTCAGGTGCAATGTCAGACATTGTCCCAAAACAGCTTTAAAAGAAATCCGATGTAGATTTAAAGTTATAGTTAGATCCCTAATGAGCATGCCAGTTTCAAGGAAAACATCTCTGAGACAACAAAATGATATTTTGGTCATTGTAAATACACTCAAAAAAAACAAACAGACTATGGGATTCCATACAAGGCCAATATTATTTTTCTATCCCTTCTTTCACGCTTAAAGGCAAGTGCTTGTGTTTAAAGGTGGTGGTCTGGACAGTGAGAAACCTCATCTCGCATATCTCTACTCAAGAAAAATCTTTCAACCTCAAAGGAGTGAACTACACGCAGGTCATTTTAATAACGTGATACCCAAAAACCGAGCAAATCAATCAACCCAAATCTGTTTATGAGTAACTTTCCCCACATAAATACTGGCATAACTTTGGAACTTCAGTCCAGCCTGTGCTTTTGTGATAGGCCTTTATGTTGACACGCTAAGGGGTGTATACATATGCATGCATATGTGTCAAGTCTAGACTGAGAATCCGCTGAATATTAGATACAGAAATTTTCGGTTATATTTAGGATGCAGTGTGACACTTTGTGGCATTCCAGGAAGAGGACTGTTCCTTCATTTTCATCTCTATCCTTCCACCCGTTTGTAGGGCTGACGGATAACTGCAGAGACTGTGCCACTCACTGTCTGCAGTTCCTTAAAGAGCTCAAGCTGCAGGCCACACTGCAGAGAGCTGACCCGAGCGTCATCCGCTACACGGTCCAGCGCATCCTCAACCAAGCCACTGTGAGTGTGTGTGTGTTTGCATGGATTTATGGAGAACCGGTGCCAAGAGGATAGCAAAGCAGCGTTTAATCTTTGCTGACATAGGCAGCCATGCTATCTGGAGAAGAAGATGCTATATTTTCCATGAGTCTGTCTTTACACACACACACACACACACACACACACACACACACATATATAGATAAGGACCATAATGTGATGTAGAGGCTGCTGTAACTCATGTGCCATGTGGTGTAAATGCCTGCATTTTATGCCTTGCTGAGACTGTCTTGTGAAGTATCTTTATACAGTGTTAAACAGTATTAAACTGGACTAACCAGGGACTGCTCTCTGCAGGATTTACGACGCAATGACACAGATGTTCAGAAAGCAGAGCTGGCAGACATGGTGGATAAAGAGATGGCTGCCACCTCCACTGCTATTGAGGAAGCTGTTCTGAGGATGGAGGTAAGAGCAGTACTAGAGATCAGTGGAGGATCATTTACTCATAACTAAATAATATGAAAATTGCCAAAATTGAATTGTTAAAATTGAGTTTAAATGAGAAGTGTTATGTTTGGAGAAAGGAAAACCCTGCATTCTAGCAAAAGAACCTTATCCCAACTGGGAAACATGCTGGTGGTAGTATCATGGTTTGAGCTTGTTCTGCGGCATCTGGCCCTGGACGGCTTGCCATCATTGATAGAACAATGAATTCTGTATTCTTTGTCAAGCCAACATAATAAAGTTAATGTTTTGGAATGACTAAGTGAATTACTGAATGTTATCGAATTACAATTATGATTTATATAAGCAATAAAACACTTCAGGATCTGATTTTATAGGAAAATAATGAACCTTGCTGGGGTGTGATGCTGTTACTACCCTGGAGTTGATTATTTTCCTATACCAGCAAGTTCCAGAGTGTTTCTTGTATTAGTTTTTCAGTTTTACTGAATAATTTATATCACTTATTTAATACAAATAACTAATAATAAGCTGGGAGTGTGTGGGTCAAATGTTTTGGCCAGCTCTGTTAGAAGTGTCCCAGTATAAGAAGGTAATGTACGAATAACTGCCATAAATAATTATTTTCCATGGCCACAGTATAATTTTTTTTGTTCTTGTTTCACAGGAAATATTGAGCCAAGCAAGAAGAGATACATCGGGATTAAAATTGGAAGTTAACCAAAGGTTAGTTTAGGATTCAGTCCTGCAAAAATCCGTCTTTTTCATTATATTCTGATTTGAATGCTTAGTTTATGAATCCAATATTCATTTTTTTCACATTTTGTCTCAGCATCCTTGGTTCCTGTTCTGATCTGATGAAGGTAAGGTCTTATGCACTAAAACAGGGCTCCAGTATTGCAGCGTTTATCATTCTCCCTCATTTAGCACACCGGATTTTAGAGGAATTAGTACCCAGGTCTTCATTTTTTAATAGGAATTGATTACTGAATTGGTAAAATTCAGCTCATCACGCATGTTTCCTACAGGCCATACACATGTTGGTCACAGCGGCCACAGATTTACAGAAGGACATCGTGGAAAGTGGTCGGGTAGGTTTCGGGAAAAAAAAATAGAGGAGAAAATATATGGCAACAACGTTGTAGAAGTTGCTCACTAAAGTCTGTTCTTTACAGGGAGCTGGCTCTGTGAAAGACTTCTATGCCAAGAATTCCTGCTGGACTGAGGGGCTCATCTCTGCCTCCAAAGCTGTAGGATGGGGAGCCACACAAATGGTGTAAGTGCACTCAAATCTGTGTTTGTGATAATACTGATTAGTTTTAATTGCTTGACGTGTAAAAAAAAAAAAAAAAAAAAATCAATAAAAAATTTGAATATTCTTGTAAACAAAAACGTTGTGTGTGCCTTTGACAAAACATAATGGCAGAACGTCTGTGGCTGTTCTATAACACAGCCAAAATATATTCGTTTTCACTTTGCTTGTATTTAAATGTGACACGATAAAGCGGGAAAATCTTATTTTCTCTAGTTTCTCATTTATAGCCTAGTGATTATCCTCCCACCAATACCTGACATTAAAATGATACGTTCATGAGGCCTGATTTATTTATTTATTTAATTTATTTTTAAAAATTTTGAGTGTTCACTCACTAGTGTTGCAAAAGATGTGCTTGGCAGCACGGGAATGAAACCCCACTCCATAGACGAGCTGACTTCATGATCGTCGACTCCTATGAAATGGAACATTACATTTGTTTAAAAAAAAAAGTCAGAAATTATTAGTTACACCTGTGTAACTGCATTCCCATTATCTAGTGATTCTGCTGACAAAGTAGTGACAGACCGAGGCAAATATGAGGAACTGATAGTGTGCTCTCACGAGATCGCTGCCAGCACTGCCCAGCTCGTAGCTGCCTCCAAGGTAAAAAAATTAAATAAATAATCCCACTACATAGAGTATTGTATATCTTGAGTTACAGCTCAAACACAGCTAATATATCATCAGAGATTCTTTCCTTCATTTGGAACATGGTGTCACTTTAAGTTTGAACAAGGTTTTTCTATTACTGCAGGTAAAGGCAGATCGAAGTAATAAGAAACTTAATACATTGCTGCAAGCCTCACGACATGTAAATGATATGGCTGCAGTTGTTGTGACCTCGACAAAAGCTGGACAGATGCAAATCGAAGATAAGGGTGAGTTACAGATCTTTGCACCATAAAAAAACAACAACAAAAGTCCACAAGGCAGCATTTGGTGATTTTAAAAGTCAAACATAGACTGTCGAGCTTTCAGAGATGTTACCCAGGTGCCAAGCCATCAAAATTAAAAGGCTGGGAAAACAATAGAGTTAGCGACTCTAGTAAATTAAACATTACAAGAGTCAAGAGAAAGAAATTGTGAGAATGAAGTCAATTTCTTAGCATCTAATTACTCTCTAATTACTGATAACAGCAATGCTGGGGCACTTAGTATATATATACTTGATCTGCACTAATTTTAGAGGCAACGTTAGGTTGACGCTATGTAATCACACCCCACAGATCCCATGGATTTCTCTGGCATGTCCCTGATCAAGCTGAAGACGGAGGAAATGGAAACTCAGGTAATTCACTCAAGGTCATTTTTGGACTTCTGCATGCCTTGAGTTGCATTATTGAAATGCATAACAGTACAATTATATATATCATTTCTACAATGATGTGGATTTGTGTAGGTGAAAGTGTTGGAGCTGGAGAATCAGTTGTCCAACGAACGCCAGCGGCTGGGCGAGCTGAGGAAAAAGCACTATGAGTTGGCTGGAGTTCCTCTCGATCAGACCGCAGAGAAAGATTTTGATGGGTTTGTCAGCGTTTTACCTCCAGTGATGCCTGAGCCACCACTGCCTGAACCACCCAAACCCGAGCCTTCTAAAAACCCAACATCTAAAAGACCATCTATTTTCCAGAAATCTGGCAGCCTCCTTAAAAATAAGGTACCGGTTTCTGCACACCTGCTAGACATTTAATATACGCGATGATATTACTGTATTTATGTTGAATTTGCTGTTTAATATTTGTTTTTTGTTTGCTCCTTTACAGTTTAGGTGAAGCCTTTGTGATGAACGTACAGTGGAAACGACCATTTGAATGTAATGTTTTTGGCCTTTTGTAAAAATCATTCATTTATTCTTCTTTTGTAACGGTTTTATCCTGGTTAAAGTCACAGTGGATCTGGAGCCTAACGTACGAACGCTGGATATGAGGCGGGAACACTCATTCGCACACTCAGTGGCAATTTAGAGTTCCCAGTTCACCAGCATGTTTTTTCGCAGTGGGAAGAAATCAGAAATCCCAGAGGAAACCCATCTGGACATTGGGGGAACATGTGAAACTTATTTTTTTTTTTTTGTATAAATTTTGTGTAATTAGATAAAATCATGATTTTGTAAACTTATGTAATTAAACATAATCTGTGATGAATAATAATATTAAAGTATATACCATTGTTATTAGCACAACACCTATTACTCCCATATTTTCCTTTATTTCTCGTTTTATTTCTAAATAAAGACTACTATAAATAAATGTTGACAACATATTTAGCTGAACTTTTAACTTAATCTCTATCAAATTTAAACAAACAAATAAACAAAAAAAACCCTGTAACATAATGTCTGTCTAAGATTTGAGTGATGTCAGAATGAAGGGGGAAACACCAACTCTGATATGGCTGCTGTTTATGCATTCCTCAGTGGCACAAGTCCTTCCTTAGTCCTATGGTATGAAAATCATGCCACCTCATTTCAAACACACTTGTGTCGCAGAAAACAAAAAGTAAACAACTAATTGTTTTACCTCGCGTAAAAATCTATTTGTGTAATAATATATATATATATTTTAGAATAATTCTTGAGTTGCTGTATTTTGACATTTCTAGCTGATGCCATTTCAACTCTCCGGTGTCGCTCGCGCATTATTAGTGATAGGAAATTCGGATCATTTTACTGACTCGGATCTTTGAATCTCGTTCATGAAAATTAACGAATCTTTTTTTCAAGTCATTTCGTTCATTTCAGCAGAATATAATTAAAATCTTAATTATAAGATTATAGTTAATCTTATAATTCCGTGTCCGGAAACGAATCCTGTTGTCTCTGAGACAACTCGTTGTTCCCGAGTCATAGTAAAGATTCGTTCAAAATGAACGAATCATTCATGAACGACACATCACTATCGCGCATGCCCACTAACTGCGGCAGTTTCCACTGAAGAAATCGGGACGAGAAACAGGGACGGCGATGGGACAGCAACTATTATTATTATCATCGTTAAATTTAGCCGCTATAACTAACAGTGTGACCGCTGCGACCGAAAAGATGACATTACAACTCGTGTGAGTGCTTCGTCCTACTTGTTCGGGTGTTCAGGCGTAGAGAAAACGGGAAAGTGTCGGGTTTTGTATTAGATAGGAAGCAGAGCAGGGCGGTGGGAAGCGACAGTCATGGAAGGTTTTGGATCGGCGCTGGAGAAAAACGTGGCGGATTTAACCGTGATGGACGTGTACGACATAGCGGCTGTGGTGGGCCAGGAGTTTGAGCGGATTATAGATCAGTACGGCTGTGAAGCGTTGGCGCGACTCATGCCCAAAGTTGTGCGGGTTTTGGAGATCCTGGAGGTGCTGGTGAGCCGCAACAGCATCAGTCCGGAGACCGAGGAGCTGCGGCTGGAGCTGGATAAACTCCGCCTGGAGAGACTGGACCGCCTGGAAAAGGAAAAGAAACACAAAAAGGTAAAAAGTGTTATTTTTGAGTATTATTATCGAGGAATGCGAGAAACATCTTTCTTTAAGACTTAAACAACAGGTACGACTTTCTTGTCGCCTTTTCTTGTCGTCCTGGTAACGATATTAAAGACCAGAACAAAGCTAAAACAGATGGAACTTCCTGTTTATGACCGGAAATGGAAATGTTCTGTCTGTGTCGGATTTCTGAAACCGCATCCTAATCGATATATACAGTGCCTGAGAGCATACAGAGAGTAGAGAATACCAAACTGTACCTTTCCTCGTCACTGCTGTGGTAAACATAAGCGGACACACTTTATGCCTTAAATATGTACCTTTTTTTCCACAGAGAAAATCTCCTGCTTTCACCCAGATAGACAAACACTCTTAGGGGGTTTTCCCACTTGAGTCCTCTAAAGAAGGGAACTCAGACCCCTTGAAGTGGACCAAGAGGTGAACCAAGTGAAGAAGGACCCAGTTCTCTTTACGTTCACACTTTCCCTGTCCCTGAAAGAGGACTCGGATCCTTTTTTAGTCCACTTAAGCAGTAATGGGGATCTCAGACCTCTCTGTGTTCATACTGTTGCTTTTTGGGTATTAGTGCTCATGGTTGTTTATTTATTTATCCATTGTAATTTCTAGATGTATAAAATGTATGGTGTTTTTGTGCTCATCTTAAGTGTTGGCTTTGTAAAAAAAACAAAAAACCTGCATTATGTTAAATATTCTGCCCTGTGGGTTAAGGAGACATGCAAATGACAAAAATGTCATTAAGCCAACTTTAACTTTAAATAATGGCATAACGGTTGTGAGCACCTAAATAGGTAAAGCAAGTTTGCAATGAACGTACCATTATCATCCTCGCTGATGTCAACACATCCTCCCTCTACGACATCCATTGGGTGGGGCTTGCAGGGACTTGTACCAAGAATTTTGTCTAACAAATCGAGGCCACTTGACATCGGCTGACGGTCCACTAGATCGCGGTTTATCTCATGTGGCCATGTATTTCTGGCGTAATTTTTTCACTTTGACCCGGTTAAATGAGCCCGGAGCGAGTTGTGTTCACGATGCAGGTTTTTAGCGAACCGTACTCGGACCGCCTCCCAAGATGGTCTCTGTTCGATCCGCTTTAAAAGGATCTGAGATTGTTTGGAGTGTTCACACATGGGCCAAAATTCTAGAGACCCGTGCTCAGACCCCTGAAAAGGACCAAGTGTGAAAAACGGCTGCTTAATAGTACCTTTCCTGTATAACCTTTATGTAATAATGTTAATGTAAGTGTAATTATGGTCCAGGTTTATACAGCTGTGCTCATAAATTTACACACCCCTTGCAGAATCTGCAAAATGTTAATCCTTTTTTTTTTTTTTTTTTTTTTAAATAAGAGGGATCATAAAATTGCTTTTTGTTTTTTATTTAATTCTGCCCAGAATGAGCTATTTCACATAACAGATGTTTACATATAGTCCACAAGACACAGTAATAAATGAATTTACACAAATGAAACAGTTCAAAAGTTTACACATGCTTGATTCTTAAAGTGCCCCATTATGCCTTTTCAGATATTATCTTTCATGTAGTGTGTTATATAAGTGCACGACAATGAAAACAGTGCTATATCATGTTGAGATCCATCTTTTCACATTGAGGACAATTGAGGGACTCGTACACAACTATTACAAAAGGTGCAGTACATTCACTGATGCTCAAGAAGACAACACGATACATTATGGGCTAGTGGGAGGGGGTGTAAACTTCTGAACAGGATGATCACTGTAAATTGTTTAACAATCTTATTTTTCATTTAGTAAGCCCTTCAGAAGCTACATAAGATATTTACATGTTTCCCATTAGACAAAATAATAACAATTTATACCGATCATTCTGTTCAAAAGTTTACACCCCCCTGGCCCTTAATGTATCCTGTTGCCTTCTTGCCCACCCCCCTCCCTTCTTCTCGCAGCCATCCACGCCCATTTAAGCTGCATTTTTCAAAAAGATTGTGAGGTAGACTTGAGCTGAAGGGTGGGGTGGTTGTTTAATGACCCTTTAAATGGATCTTTGGTTCACTCACGGAAAAAAATTGTAGTGAAATGTATCTATCTTTTGTACCTTTTGTATTTTCCACATGGATATATGGTGTACCTTTTAAAATGACTTAGGCACATAATTTGACAATGATTTGTTTTTCAGGTAAAGCTGTAAAGGTACATGACATGCACCTTTCTACACTTTCGGAAAAACAGTAACTAAAATGTACCTTTTCTTTGTCGCTGGGGTACACACCATGTATACCTTTTACTATACTCTAAAATGTAATTAAGGTACAAATATGTGCCTTTTAATCTTTTTTTTTTTTTTTACATTTCCAAGTGAAAAATATAAGTACACCCAGCAACAAGGAAGGATACATTTTAATACCCTTTTCCCTAAATGTTCTCTCTCTGGATGATTTAAAAAGTTTCTTTAAAAATGAAAGAACCCTCAAGGAACATTAAAGAGTGTAATTCTAAGAAGTAGGTTTATATTTGGATTACATGAATGGAGATGATGCCTATAGGGAGATGTTTTACATGACCGTCATAACACTTTGTGTGTATTTTAATGGTTTGTCTGTTTTAAAGGCACCTTACAGTACTATGATTTTGCTCAGGAGCTGGAGCTGGTCGAGGATGTGTGGCGAGGGGAAGCCCAAGACTTGTTGTCGCAGATTGCCCAGCTGCAACAGGAAAATAAGACCCTCCTCAACAACCTGTCACTCAAGGACTGCCCAATGACCGAGGAGGATGTTCAGAGACAGGAAGGTAATTTACATGAGCTTCCTAAAGCAACTCGCTCCAAACTCTGCAGCTGCGTCTGCGTTTTGAATAGAGCGACTCTACTGCACAGCGCTCTGCATTTCAATGGAGGGAGGGCCACCGAAGGAAGGAAGTTTATGAACACACGGATCCTGAATTGCCTGATCTAGGTTTAATTCCTCATCTATGCTTTGCACACACTCCTGCAAGCATGCAAACCTTTTTTTTAAACAAATACACGAGACCACCCATGGTAAATACTCATAGCTCCAGACACACTCGTTCTCTCTCAGCTATTTAGAGATGGACAAAAGACATTCAGACGGGCCTCACAAAGGAGTCCTTCTGTGTGTAACTGAAGGGAAGCCAGGATGCGTAACTGCAATAGCAGGCCAGCTTGCGGAGACACAGAGATTCCTCAGTGTTCATTACAGTCCACACGTGCCTCGTTTCAGCGCTCCGTCGACCTGCCTCATTCAACTGATTCAGTCTGATTGTCTTTTCATTTTTAATATTAATAATGCTATTAATGTAATATTATACTGCCACAGGTAGAACATACAGTACATGAAAGCATGGATGGTGAAAATTGTGTTTTGCTATTTTTTGGCCATATATGATGCACATATAAAAATAAATATACCATTTTACTTTTATTACTCAGAAAATTATTTTTTAAATTTTTTTATTTCAACTCCACCAACATAGTTAGGCCGAATCCAAAATAGCTGCCTAAACGTGATATATGTTGCCTACGAGGGATATACAATAATGGCATTCTATAACTTGCACAACGCCAGAGACAACACCGTGTAAGATCCCGCCGCAGAAAAGGCGTGTCTCTAATAATGCCTGCTGGAAATTAGCTATTTAGAGTCTAATTAAATACTTGAAACATATTATGACAATGGTATTCAGACAGTGAAATTTATTCTGATGGGCCTATTAGAAGGAAGACTTTATTTATCACATACGGTAGACTGTATGTTACAGTACCGTGCAAAATTATTTACTTCACATATCCCAGCCTGTTAGGAAGTTGGGGTCAGAGCGTAGGGTCAGCCTTGATGCGGCGTCCCTGGAGCAGATATGGTTAAGGACCTTGCTCAAGTGTCCAACAGTGGCAGCTTGGTGGTGCTGGGGCTTGAACCCCCGAGCCTCTGATCAGTAACCCAGAGCCTTAATCACTGAGCTACCACTGGCACATTTATTATCTACATATCTATATAGTACTGTATGTCTGTTCTAATGGCATGAAGCATTGTTTTTATCACAGAAAGCGAGTCAGTGACTTGTCCACTACATGCAGGGAGAGTTATGTTTTGACCAAGTGAGTTATTTTTGTGTCGAATCTATTTTAAATGCACCAGCAGGGGAGCTTGAAGAGGAACTACATGACTTTGAGTGTCGAGTCTCTGTGAGAGTGCAGCATATTCCCAGTTTACTGGAAAATATCCAGGAAAGATCACAACAGACCAAATATGTGTTGATGAAATAAGAATATAATGAGCATGTTGACTTTGACTATCGTTGCTAAAAGTGACTGCCATTTATTTCATCTTCAGTATTCAATAGAAAATCCTGGACTTATGTGGACGCATGCAAAAATATTGAAATGTATTTACATTTGGCTGACAAGTTTACCCAGAGTGAGGAAGAATCCAGTTCAAGCCTTCTCAGAGTGAACAGTGTATCAGTGCTAGTCCTGGGATTTGAACTCCCAAACATCAGGTCACTGGTACTAAACTAACCTGTAACTAATACGCCTTTCTCTCCGGGTTGCCAGGTATGTCAGAAAGGGAGAGGCAAGTGATGAAAAAGCTAAAGGAGGTGGTGGATAAACAGAGGGATGAGATTCGCGCCAAGGATCGAGAACTGACGCTGAAGAATGAAGACATTGAAGCAGTAAGTGACCACTTTTCCATTTTGGTTGACATGAGTGCACTGTGAGTGAATCACATACTACATGCCCTTGTGACTCATTTCTAGTGACGGTCAGTCATGATATTGAATGGGAAGGCTAAAAAAGTCTGCATTGCTATTATGAAATCATTATGGTTGAGCTTGATAGCACAGGGTCTCATGTCAGGCATAAACCATTTCATGATTCCTATTTTTGTTTAAGTCAAGTGACTTTTATTAGTCGATTTACTTCTAGTTTCTTCTCCAAAGGCATTCTGGAAAAATCAATGATTGACAGAGTGATCCACATTCAAGATTATTACACCTTCTATTATATTTAAAATGCACTTTTGATCACTGCCGATTATGGAAGTGTCAGCAAAGCGGATTTAAATAAATGAGCACCAAGGCGTGTTACACCAAGCCTAACCACTCAATATAACTATGTCAGGGATAGGCTGTGTTTCTCTACAGTCTGTGCTAGAAAGAAATCAGCCCAAACTTCTATATCAAACCATTCTTTGTATTTGAACTTTTCCCCTCCTGCCTTTTACCTGTGTCTTCCAGCTGCAGCAGCAGCAGAACCGGCTGATGAAGATTAACCACGACCTGAGGCATAAGATCACAGTGGTGGAGGCGCAGGGCAAGGCTCTGATCGAGCAGAAGGTGGAGCTTGAGGCGTTCGCCCAGGCCAGGCAGCAGGAGCTGACTAGCCTGAGACAAGAGGTGGCACGACTCAGAGAGCGTCTTCAGGGAGAGAAGAAAAGCCCTGAAACCGAGGAGCGGCCTGCTCCGCCATCACCTGCTCAGGTATATAAAAAAAGAGCCTCCTTTACTGACTATTATTCACTATTTCCAGATACAAAGCCAGCATCCTGGCACGTCTGCTATGGTGACCTTGTGTAAAAAAAAGAAATTGTATGGAGTTAGGAAAGTTTTCAGTCATACAGGTGTTTTTGGGTAGCATTAGGCCCAAGTGATTGGATTTATTATGATCTTAAACACATTTAATGTTAGTGATTTTTCTTTTCTTTCAAAAACGCATTACATTACATTTATTACATTTTTACCTGCAGTTCAGCCATGTGGAATAAGTCATGAACGATCACAATTGAAACACCAAGCATCAAAAACAGTTCCCACTGGCGCCCCGCCGGGACTTAATTTACTCCTAAATGTGATAGATGATAGATAAATGACATTTATTTGGTCTTACTGAGCCTCATGTATGCACAAAGCGTCATAAATAAATAAGTTTCTGCCACACTTATTTATTTCTTATTATTAATAATTATTTACATCTTTTATGCATTGTATTTCTTTATCTATAGAGGAAATGAAATAAATGACATTTTCTTCCTAAATTGGACAAATGAAAATGACAATTTACTTATCACATAACACCGGAAATAAAATAAATACAATCAATAAAGGCGAACTTATACTACCTATAATAATTTATTAATAATTATTTGTAACCTCTGCTTATATATAATTAAATTAAACTATTTTTAGGAAAAAGTTTATTTATCATTAAAAACTTAATTGTTTTTAATACAATCCTATCATTTTAATTGTAAACTATGATAAATTAGTCGTTATAAATCCTTATATAGCATTGTGTAAGTATTTTGTAGTGTTACAACCTAGAACTGAAATGGATATGTCATAAATCTAAATTATATTTTGAGATTGCATAAGTACCCCTCCCCTCCCCCCTTTGTTGGTAACTAAGTTCACATTTCCCCAAATGTGATGTCGTCGCGTATCAGGACTGTTCACATGTACGTGACTGCAGTGAATCAGACAGTATCATGTGTCATGGACGAGATGGGGCTGAGCTGCTAGATAAATATAGACATGGTTTGGCCAGCGAGCTAGAAAAACTTGACCCAGGGGCATTTAAAGGCACAGTCCAGTCAAACAGTATATGGGCTAACAGTGAATGAGATCTGTTGCTTTCCAGCGTGATGTCATACTGAATGACCAGCACCAGCTTCTATTCAGTGTAAGCTGTGTTAGTATTGTTTGATAGAACTATGCTTTTAATTAAGAAGGAATAATACTCTGTTATGGTATTGGCAGCATAGTTTTGAGGTCAATACAGGTCATTATGTTTTATAAAAGCACTGATAATACCCATAATACTCTCAGAACAGGAGAATAGTAATTCAGGATATAAACATTATACTATAATCACTCAGCCCTACTTTAAAGTCACAACTCAACACAACTGTCTCATTAATGCCCTTGTCTTGGGTCAGAATTTACTCTCCAAGCCCGTGCTATCACGCGATCCTCCGCTGTCCCTGGCTCCACATAACCACCAAGTGCTAACAGATGAGGATGAAGCGGGTGTGGAAGATGAGGATGATGTGGAGGATGAGGAGGAAGAGGCTGTGTTATTATGGGTAACCCTTTAGTGTACCAGGGCTGCACGGTTTGAGACTAACTTGCTTCGTTCCTGCAGTGAACGCCCGTGGTGCCACTGTTGTTATTTCTAGAGCATTAGCTAATCTGTTCTGTGAAGAAGGTGTGTGTAGGAGTCAGCTGCAGTGTTTTGGGTGTGGTTAACATAAACCAACAGTTGTGTTGGTTCATTCGTGTTGTAAGTCTTGTTGGAGAGCTTTTACATCATCAGCATGCTTGTGTGTTTGTAACTACTGGAACAACAAAAACCCCTGAAAATGCATGTTGTTTTCTAGTTTTAAAGAAATTCAGTTTCAATGTAGAATCCAGTCCGAGCATACAGATGTGCAGTGGAGTTGCTCAAAGGGACCTGCTCACTGGCTTTCCTGGGATTTAAACGCTCAACCTTTGCATTGCAAGCCGAGTAGGAATTATAAGACAGGTGCACCAGTGGTGTTTTGAGAAAACAAGACTCATACTATATGCAGTAAGTGTGTGGCATGCACATTAATTATATCATATCCATGCAGTCACATGAAGCATTATGAATCATGATGGATGTAAGTAAAGCATTAGGTGTAATCGGACTAATGTGTGCATTTTTGGTGGAACAACAGTTCACTTGCAGACACTGTGTGGTGCTGCTTGCTGACCTTTACTTCATTCCTTTCATTCGACAGGAGGCGTTGTGTGAGGAGGAAGTGGCTTTCGATCCGAAAGATCCAAACCGACCACGCTTCACTCTGCAAGAGCTGCGAGATGTCCTGCATGAGAGAAATGAGTTGAAGGCCAAAGTGTTCATGCTGCAAGAGGAAATTGCATATTACAAAAGGTCAGCCATTTTAGCTTATGGTTGTTATATTTAATATTCACAAACATCATAAAGTTTCATCATAAAGGTGACTGGAGTTTAAAGATAAGTTCTTCTGATCACTTCGGGTTTGGCCATAGTGTATTACATACAGTGGTGCTTGAAAGTTTGTGAACCCTTTAGAATTTTCTATATGTCTGCATAAATATGACCTAAAACTTCAACAGATTTTCACAGAATTCCAAAAAGTAGACAAAGAGAACCAAATTACACAAATAAGACAAAAATATTATACTTGGTAATTTATCTATTGAGGAAAATGATCCAATATTACATATCTGTGACTGACAAAGGTATGTGAACCTTTAGGATTAGCAGCTAATTTGACATTAGAGTCAGGTGTTTTCAATCAATGGGATGATGATCAGGTGTGAGTGAGTGCCCTGTTCTATTTAAAAAACAGGGATTTATGAAAGTCTGATCTTCACAACACACGTTTGTGGTGTATCATGGCAGGAACAAAGGAGATTTCTGAGGACCTCAGAAAGAGTTGTCGATGCTCATCAGGCTGGAAAAGGTTACAAAACCACCTCTAAAGAGTTTGGACTTCACCCATCAGACAGATTCTGTACAAATGGAGGAAATTCGACCAACAAAGATCACTCCACGAGCAAGATGGGAAATAATTCTCAATGCGAGAGAATTAGCCTCTCTCACATTTTCTAATGTTCATGTGTCCACCATCATGAGATCATTGAACAACAATTTTGGTTTAAATGAGAAGGGCTATATTTGGAGAAAGGAAAACAATGCATTCCAGCAATTTATCCCATCTGTGAAACGTGGTGGTAGTATCATGGTTTGGACCGGTTTTGCTGCTTCTGGGACAGGACGGCTTGCCATCATTGATGGAACGATGAAGTATACCATCAAAATCTAATAGAAAATATTGGGACATCTGTCCATGACCTGAATCTCAAGAGAAAGTGGGTCATGCAGCAAGACAATGACCCTAAGCACAGAAGTCGTTCTAGCAAAGAATGTTTAAAGAAGAATAAAGTTAATGTTTTGGAATGGTCAAATCAGAGTCCTCAGCTTAATCCAATAAAAATGTTGTGGAAGGACTTGAAGCAAGCAGTTCATGTGAGGAAACCCACCGACAAGTCATATTTGTGCAGAAGTATAGAAAATTCTAAAGGGTTCACACACTTTCAAGAACCAGTGTATGTAAAAATAATTAATAAAAATGTACTGAATAATGTCAAAATAGCACTCCACCTGTATTCTAACTTATTGTGATGTACGGTTGGTTTTAACATGCTATTAAATAGATGAGGGATAAAACAAAACAAAAAAATAACATGCTGTTATAGGAAAATAATCGGTGTGGCGTGGTGTGATGCATTACCGTCCCGAAGTTCTAATAACAGCATGTCCTAAAGTGTTTTAATAGGAGTTTGAATATTTATAATTATTACAATATGTCACAATTTTTATCCGTTTACAGTTACATTAACAAGTTAGTTCCTGTTCACTTGCGCTATAAACAGAAGTTCCCACTCCAGCCCATTTTTCTCTCTCTTGTAGTAAACTGAAGACAAGTCAGAAAAACCTAGTTACAGCTTCACCTCTGACTGTCCTTCCAAAAATGCTAAATAAATATCTCCTCATAGAAAACATCACCATATCAGTGATTGCCCACGTGCACACAATGAATGTCCTTCATTCTATTACTGTAGAAATGATACCGTATTAGCTGAACAAGAGCTTTAACGTAAACCTGTGATTTGCATTACAGCCAGGAATACTGTCAGAGCTCTGACCAGTCAGAATCGAGAATTCAACAGCACCGTGGTAGAAGATGCTGATTCATTCAGATGTCAATAGGGAGCTATTTTTGATTCATCGATAAACTTGTGTTCTCTCTTTCCTCCAGTGAAGAGCAGGAAGATGATGCACACCCGCCCACTCCGGACCCTTCGCCCACGCTCCAGCCCCGCTCCCGAACCGGCGCCCAGCCAGAGTCCGGCATAAAGCGCTTGTGCGTACCGCAAAGTTCCTCCTACTTCTTCTTTGGCTTGCTTCTCACAACACGCACTCAGATATTTGCAGGGAACCATGCCCAGAACAGCTCATATTTCCCCTTTGTAAATCACATATTGCTACTTCCAAGCACATGCAGTCAATATTGTAGACCAACAGTTAATAAACATCTGATACTGATGTCGAGATTGAATTCCACTGGATGGGCTGTTTCAGCATTTCATGTTTTTGCACCCTTGTGGCATGACCATTATTAATCCCGGTGTTAGTGGGGCATTCTGGCTAATATTGTACAAGTAGGTCCATCATCTTGTGCACGACTTCCCCAAACAGAGTAGGTATTTCGGAAGATGTCCAGTGTAAGCAGGAGCGATTTTGTGGTTTTTGTTCCCTCTTTTGCTCAACTCTCCGTGTCTGTGCCTTTCTGCAACAGGATCTTCACAGCCATTATGCCGATGGTGGCGGCTGGCTTGATTGCAGATGACCCCACTTTACAGCCAATCAGACGACTTGTTTCTCTTGTACGGCCCGTTTTCATTGTTGACCTTTGTGTTCTGTTTTTAACACCTTACTGTAGCCCTGCATGTATTTTATTTTTTAGTTTTTTGGCACTGCATGCCCTTCCCTCCTGACCTCTCATTGGAGATGGTCGTAACACCAAGAATATTCTGATTGGCTGATTGTGGGGTTGTGCTGTTTGGAGTTTGTTAGCAGGAAGGTGGTTCGAATCAGCCAGTCAGAATAAAAACAGCATTTCCTCTTCCCCTGGTCCAGCTCTCACATGCTAACACTTGTGACTTAACCATGACCCACTGCCTCACTAAGGATTTTAAAACTCTAACAATGATTAGCTCAGCACTTTTCTGTGCATTTCCTGGTGTGACTCACTATCAGATGGATGGCTGAAACGTCTGTATGAGATGCTTACTTGATTGGGTGGGGGATCACAGGGTGATTCCATGATTGGGGATGCCACATTTAGCCAACTTTCAATCTACAATATCATGCATTTCCATTCAAAAATGTACTTGTATGACAACTTCCAAATTTTTTTACAAGGTTTGTTTTCTGATAAAAGCTGCATTTTGCGCTTACATTAGTAACACTTTTTCAGAATAGAATTAGCAAATGCACAAAATATGGTTTACTGGCATCCGTGGCATGATGACACTAAGAACTTTCTAATGAGTTACTTATTTTTATTTAATTACTTTCAACCTATAATCTTGGTCACAGGGTTGTACTTTCCAGATGATCTCATCAGTCAGTGTCACTCAAAGTAAAATACTTTGGATCTCCGGGAGGGGGACGAGGCAAAGGCGGGAATCGAACCCCCAACTAGTGGTTAGCACATTTTCCTCGCTCCTCCGGGTTTCCTGCAGGTACTCTGGTTTCCTCCCCTATCCCAGGGAAGGCCTTTTTACACAAGGGGACTCATGACTCATGGAAAAGGATGTTTCAAGCATGAGAATGTTAAACAGATTCAAACAGTAATGAGGAAATAAGATTTTCATGTTTTTAGTTAGTTACGTTTTTCAGTATTTATCTGAAACCTATGGTAAAGGACACGTCACCTTTCACCTGCGTTTAAAATATATTTTACCTTTACATACATATTTGTGAAAGGAATATGAGTGGGACACAAATGGCACCCCAATTGTGGACTCATCCCCCAGTACATGGTGACAGAGCTGCATCTGAAATGCAAAAATGCTAATACTATGCAAATTAAGGATGTGTATTCCTCAGACCAAACCAAATTTGGACCAGAGCCATTATTTTAAATGTGGGTTGTTATTATTATTAATTTATTTTTACAAGGTTTTTAAAAAATATTTGGTACACTCTGTGACCAAAAGTTTGTGGACACCTGATTATTGAACACCCATTCCAAAATCATGGAGTTGGTCCCCCTTTGCTGTTAATAATAACCTCCTCTCTTCTGGGAATGCTTTCCACTCATTCAGATACAAGAGTTTGTGTGAGAAGGCCTGGTGCACAGTCAGCATTCCAGTTCATCTCAAAATTCATAGCAATTCATTCGGTTCCGTTGAGGTCAGAGCTCTGCAGGCTACTCGAGTTCTTCTGGTCCAACCTTAGCAAAATCAGGTCTTCATAGAGCTCACTTTGTGTACAGGGAACAGGTTTGGGCCTCTTGGTTCCAGTGAAGGGAAATTTTAATTCTACAGTGTACAAAGACATTCTATACAATTGTGTGCTTCCAACTTTGTGGCACCGGTTTGGTGAAGGGTCCACATATGGGTGTGATGGTGAGGTGTCCACATGCTTATAACCATATATGAGTATGCCACAATTTTGTCTTAAATTACATTAGAAGAATCTTTGTCTTGACAATATCTGCAGCTTGGGAATAGACTAGAATTGACATTTAAAAACCAAAAAACAAAAACTAATGTATTTTATGGCATGAACAAAAGATTTTGGAGGTGAACCTAGAACACAGTTCTCTGGGTAGAAGTGGTTCAGTGGTTAATGCTTTTGGGCTACTGATCAGAAAGTTGAGTTCAAATCCCAGCGCCACCAAGCTTGTAGAGAATTGGCTCAGATAATAATAATAATAATGATATGTCTGCCTTAAATCGTTATCAGATATCTGCCGACACTTAAGAGCTTGAATATCAGGACTGTATACTGAATTGCATCCTGTAGATTTATTTACAGGCTTAAATTTAAATAAAACTACTTTTGAAAATGAACTGTAAGTCATGAGCTCTGATAAAGCTAACTGTAATGTCTCGTCTCTCCCTTTCAGGTTTAGCTTCTTCTCCCGGGACAAGAGGCGCAGCTCGCAGAGGGGCATGGCGCAGTTTGACGACAGCTATAGCCCGTGGTCCCGCAAAGACGACGTCTATACAGAGCAAGCCCAGGAAGCTTTACAGCACATGTAACCCACTGAACACCGACAAAGCACAAAGACCCTCTAATCCCTAACTCTCTGCAATGTCACAAGCAATACATACAGTTGCGGTCGGAAGTTTACATACACTCATCGTGAACGTGAATGTCATGGCGATATTGGGCTTTCAATAATTTCTTGGAACTTTGCTTTTTCTGGGGCAGAATGATTGTATAAACAAACATACATCTTTGTTTTCTGTAATCAACCCAGGACCAAAATTATACATACAGGGTCAAAAATATACATATAAACACTTTCAATGGTTTCAATGGTGCTGAAAGTTCCAAAATGTCCTTTAATTTGCCAAGACCAAGGCCTCTTAATTTCCTGTTAGTGATCATGATTGACTACAGATGGCAGCTTCTCTGTGCCAACATAAAAAGGGCTTGTTTGACAACATTCATTGGATTGATCAACACACAGTACTATGGGAAAATCCAAGGAGCACAGTGCAGATCTGAAAAAGAGGATGGTGGATTATCTCTTGGAACCATTTCTAAACAATTGCAGATTCCAAGATCATCAATTCAAGTTATTGGGAAGTGTAGCCACTTTGCCAAGGTCAGGAAGAAGAAGACCCAAACGGTCACCCTCAGCTGAGAGGAAATTGGTTTGGATGGTCAGGAAAAACCCAGGAACCACCTAGGCACAGATCTGCCATGAACTGGAAGCTTCTGGAACTGTCTACTGTTACTGTCTACAGTCAAGCAAGTTTTACATCGCCATGGACTGAAAGGCTGCCGTCCAAGAAACAAGCCCCTGCTCCAAAATCGACACCTTCAAGCACGTGTAATGTTTGCGGCTGACCACATGAACAAAGAAAAAGCCTTCTGGAGGAAAGCTTTATGGTCAGATGAGACAAGCATTGAGTTGTTTGGCCACAATGACCAGAGGTATGTTTAGAGGCATAAAGAACACTGTACCAACTGTTAAGCATGGTGGTGGTAGCAGCATTATGCTCTGGGGCTGTTTTGCTGCCAGTGGAACTGCTGCATTGCACAAAATGGATGGAATAATGAAGGAGGACTACCACAGAATTATTCAGCATAATCTCAAACCATCAGCCAGATGGTTGAAACTTGGACACAATTGGGTGTTCCAACCGGAAAATGACCCCAAACACACATCAAAGCTGGTTGTGGAATGCATAAAGCAGGCTAACATTAAGCTTTTCGATTGGCCTTCCCAAACTCCTGATCTCAACCCTATCGAAAATTTGTGAACTGTGCTTAAAAGTCGGGTCAGGGCCAGGAAACCAACAAAGGTCATTGAACTTTACCAATTCTACCAAGAAGAGTGGTCAACTACCCAACCAGAATTCTGCCAGAAGTTGGTGGATGGCTACCAAAAGTGTCTGCTCGAGGTGAAACTTGCTAAGGGACATTCAACTAAATATTAGGCATGCTGTATATATCGTTTTAACCTTGTGTTGACTACAGAAAACCCCAAACAAATTTAAACCTGTGAACCAAATTCTTGTTTTTTTTATTAAAGATTTATGTTGTACAATCATTCTGCCCCAGAAAAAGAACAGTTCAAAGTTTCAAGATTATTGAAAGCCCAAAATTGCCATGACATTCATGTTTATGATGAGTGTATGTAAACTTCCGAACGCAACTGTACACTCCACTGTTACAGTCACATTTCCCAGCAAGCGGTCATTAGTGGATAAAGGCAGAAGGGAAATGGAACAGTTTAAACATAGATCTGGCTATACATCACAAAACTTCCGATGCTGACGTCTCTAAAAGTTGTGAGCTTAATTTTATTTTGTTTTACGTGTGTGTTAGGTTACCAGATTCCCAAGATACTATACGCAAAGTGTGTTTGGAATTTATGATCATGTTTGCAGTCATGAGAAGAGCAATGGAAGGCCATGTTGATGTGCCTTGAGCAGTGTTTCGATTAGGGCACTTTTTCATGTTCGTAGATTCAAATTGAATATTGAAATGAGGCAGTGCCTAATGAAAGCTAATCCGGTTTTAAGGCAGTAAAGAATGCCCATAATGGGATGGTGCGTTGCCAATAAAAGGTGGCATTTTTCCAGGTTTAAACCTAAATTTTGCACAGTGATAAGGGGAGGGGGGACATGGAACATATAATAGATAAGTGTGTTATTTTAACTAATTTCTGCTATAGAAATGATATACAGAAGAGAGTATGGGAATTCCGAACTCTCACAAGTGTCACATCAGCAAATGTCCATCACCAGCTGTTCTGCATTCTTATGACATGTGTGGTGCTTATACCAGCAGTCCTAGCGTTGTTTAGTCAAAGCATGAAAACGCCAACGCAGTTCCAGCAACATACTGACAAAAGCTTCTTTGTGAGCATGAAATCCTTGCCAGTGATTGTACTCATTATTTTAGAATATATATATATATATATATATATGTATATATATATATGTATATATATATATATATATATATATATATATATATATATATATATATATATATATATATATATATATATATATATATACGCGCATCCTGTGTGGTTGTAAAAGATTTCAGGAATTTCGTAATGATAAATGTACCACACTACAGATCTTTAACGAACGGTAACGAAGAATGCTGCATAACTTCATCTCATTGGCCATTAAAATATTTGATACATCATACCCGTACCGTCGTCGTGGCTTTTCTTTGTATAATTCAGTTAACTGAATTTCCTGGTTAAAATAAGTTAAAATGATTCAACATCTATCACTTTTCCTTAGGCTTGTTAAATGTATGAATACAGGATCCTGGCTGAGCATGTGTTGCAAATGAAACAACTTTCTGGAAATCTTGGCAATTTAATATAAATATATTTCACCATGGCAAAGCTACCACAAGAACAGTCATGTGTTATTCCATACTAAAGCTCTGTTTGCATTTCTCTGCCCCTGAACTTGGCTCTGCCACATACAGATCTTTTCCTTTTACAATCATAGTTTCAACAGAGGCGTAGGTGAGTTAAGGATAAAAGCAACACTTGTAGAAACCAGAAAGTTTAACAGAGTTAAATACGAGTCATCTTTTATCCGAATCTCTGTATGAGTCCCGATATCTCCTGTCACCCTTTCCTCGGTTGGATTCTCTCTCACTACTCCTGTCCCTGTATCGTCTGGAGTCCCTCCTGTCTTTATGGTGATCCCTACCACCTCGCTCATTCCCTCGTTCCCATTCGTCCCTCCGATTCCGCTGTCGCCCGTGCTCTCTGTCCCAGCCCGGAGACGTAGCTCTTCTCTCATCTCTCTGTCTTTCCTCTCTCCCTCCATCTCCATCTCTCCACCGGTCAGCTGGTCTGGGCATCGCACCGGGCAGGTTTATAGGTCTCCTGAATGGTCTGTCCCTGCCTCCGAACCTCAGCTGGCCCGATTCTTTCTTTCCTCCCAGGCCACCGCCGAGTCGCCGCGGTATCCATCCCTGCAGCGTGCGCTCCTGCTCAAAGTCCACGAACAGCTCGTGTTGGTCTACAACCATCTTGTTGCCGTCTCTCCATGCTCGCATTAAAGAGCGCTCCTCCTTGTACTCCACAAAGGCATAGCCCTTAGAGAAGCCAGTCACAGCGTCCCGGACGAGTCGCAGTCGTCGGATGTCACCGAATTTGGAGAAAACGATGTGAAGGTCTTCTTCGGTTGTCTTTTTGTTGAGCCGTGCGACAAAAAGCGTGAGTTGAGGGTCACCTGTTACAGCTTTATTGGGCCGGTAATGGGCATTTATCGCCCGCCATATGGCCCGGTCATGGGGCTCGAGGTCTGTGCTGTCGATGCTGCCAGCCTTGAGAGGGTCGTAGACTTTCGCTAGAGCACTCCACTCATTCATCTTCTTAAGATGAAACAAAACAAGCACAGTATCTAATCAGATTTGTACAAGCTTTTGTTTTTTTTAAAACAAGGGGTGCAACATTATACTGCTTGTTGGTATAATCTGATAAGCTATAGATTAAGCTCTTAAAATCTTTTTGAAACATTTGAAAGATTCCTCCATTTCTTAAGCCCAAGAACTATTTAATTAATCACTGATACTGTCAATTTACTTATACTTAATATTTACTGTTTCATGTATTTTTCATTCAACCAGCCCTACTCTCACCATTACCAAGTTGTATTTCTCATATTATTTTAATTAAAATGAATTTCGTTTAGTTTAAACTTTATTCCATTTATAATGAATTGGGAAGGATTTTGAAACCCACATTAGTTGTACTGAGTGGTTCAGATCTGGCAACCCTACCAAAACACCCTCAGATATACAGTACTATTCTGAAACAATTAGCAAATAAAAGCTATTAGATTTAAAAGACATATACAATATTTCTTTTCGAAATTTCATTTTTATAAATATTCTAAGAGTATAAATACTTTGGAAATATCTGCCAAACCCAAGTTCCTAACACAACAGGGCACTTTTAGAAAGTAATCTGTAGCTTCAGTAGCTACAACATGGAGCTCAGGAGCTAGGTTTAAGAGATTTAATTATTCGATTTAAACTTAAACTGAGCAAATGAACTTGGCGGCTTAATGACAGTTTATCCAAAAGTTACTAGTAACAAATATATAATCTTTGGTTCGTTTTGTTTGTTTTTAACTTGGCACACACGGTTCTCCTCTGATACCCAAACACTAGCTACAAATGAGATATCTCAGAAATCAAATGACCGAATCCCAAACGCCCTGATATTTAATTAGTGCACTATAGAGTGTGGAAAAGGCATTAATCCATTCACTACGTAGTGCACTTACATCGCGAGGAGAAAACAATTTGAAATACAACCAACACGTAAACAGTACTGCAGCATGCTACGAACTAAAAATATTCAACCAACCAACCAACCATGTAAAGTTCTTTAGCAATATGTGTACTTGACTGTAGAGAAATGTAACTTACTTTACCAAAAAAAAGTTTCCTGTAGAAACACAACAAAATTACAATTAAATAAACAGCGACAATAGCGTGTCTTCCGTCATGTGCAGCAGACTAATAGTTCCGTGTGGAAACTCCTGTCGTGTAATCGGTCCGGGACTTGGCCCGCTGTAGTTCGTGGTGTAATATCGCGTTTGAATTGAGATTTCAATTTAAAAACAGCTCAGTTTAAAATAGCACATGAAACATAAAAAACACACACAGATATAGTAATGGCAAAACGAAGCTTCATGATACGTTTACCGGTCATGAAAATAGTTAATTTTTCAAGGATTTAGCTCACTAGTGGCCTCTAGTGGCCAAATAAAATGTGCACTTGAGTAGCATGTGAAACTGTTTTAGACGACCCCTTTCCCTCTGGCTCTCTCTCTCTCTGGACCAACAAAGACTTTAAAAATAAAAGCTGATGTAAATAATGCAAGATTAAGAATTTTGGACAAGTACATCAAATATGTGCGGGTAGAAATATCTTTCTGTATGCTGTAGAATTTATAGTGCTATTAGTTAATCACACCAGTAAGGTTACAATCTACAAAAGAATAGCGTGCTTCAGCTGTACAGTGATAGTAAATGGGTAGTGAAAATGGCTTTGCGATCGAATACGCTTGTATATTGTCAGAGAAGGAAGCACGACCGTCTCACGGCTCCAGGATCCCCGGTTCGATCACAGGCCTGTTTCACAAAAAGCCGGTTTCGGTGGTTACACAGGATAGATTGAGCAAACTCTGTTTTCGGTATCAAGAAGGTGGATTGGTTTTTAGCGAATTTCATCATCTCCATGGTGATTTACGCTCCACGGCTAACCTGCTCCGGAGCTGGCTGTATAGAGTGGTGCAGGGGTGACGTCATTTTGTATGCCAAAACCCAGACACGAGTTAGCATTTTAGCACTTCCGGTTCCATCGTCCCCAAGTCAATGGGTGTTTCTTTTGTGATTTTGGTTAAAAGCCTGAAATAATGTCTGTGGTGAACACAAGCCCAAAATATTTTCGTTTTATCCTACGACATAAAGTACACCAGTAAAACCCCACTCATGATTTTTAAAAAGCTTTTACGTGTATTGAAAAAGGCGATTGCTAACACCTTGCTAAATGGGACTACAGACGATTAAACGTCATCGCGCCGAACAGTTAAAAACTGCAGATAAACTGGTTCAGATACGCTGTGTACAATTCCCCCCAAAACGTGGATGAAGATTCATCCACAGAGTAAATCCGTACTGTGGAAAATGTTCTAAATCAAGTTTGGAAAAGTAGTCTGGTGACGTTGTAGTCGAGCGACCATGGCGTATTTCATATATAGCGTACGGTTAGCTGTTTATTTCGACTTCATACTTCATAAAAGTTGTGTTCAAATTTTCCGTTTTTTTTCTTCAATTCATTTTCATATGATTCATTTACTGATTTGCTTCTCTTTAAATCCAGTTTTAGACTGTGATATTACAAAAGGTCTTTCCAGATTATTACTTGCCACACTGTATGAGATAACCCCAATAAAATTGCCTGAATTCTATAATATAATTTGTTCACCATGTTAGGTTTAAATCCTCTAAAAAGCAGATTCGCAATTGACTAACATTACTCTGTTCCAATTCACATCCTTTAAAGCATTGGCATGTTTTGTTTACTCTCACAATCCCCCAAACACACACACCCAAAGTCTCTATAAAACAAATGAGACAGCGGTGTTTCCCCACAATAACCAAAAGTTGTCCACAATGTGAAAACAACTCAGAGAGTAAGCTGAACTAACCAACAAAATTACCAAGACAAAAAGTTCCAGTAATAGAACAAATTATGTTCATGGACAAAACGTATTAGTATTGTAAGCTTTTGTTGAACACGGAGCGTTTTTGTTGTTGCGATAATCCAAAAACCTGTAGTGAAAATCCTATCCGGTTTTTGTCCGGGGAACCAGTGTGACGCTAACTTCCAGGTTCCAGTACAAAAAGACGTCACCCCTGCACCACTCTGTTAGCCGTTTGCTGCAAACGTCTGGCTTTTATGTGCATGCGCACGCTGAATAAACCCTGATTCAGGGTTAAAACCAGAGTTGACTGAGAAAGTTGATAACTAGCATCATGAAACCTGTTAATCTTAATTAGCCCGGAGTGGCTTGATTTTGTCGGCTCAAATCTTACTCTACAACTCGGCGAGTTTATTCAACTCGCTTCATGAAACAGGCCTCATGTTACCTGGCAAAAACATACCAGCGTGAACTGGCTACTTTAAAATGCCCTTAGGTAAGAATAATGCATGCACATAATCTGATGTGAATGACTGGCCCCCAGTCCAGGGTGCATTCAGACCCACTGTTCCTGAGATAGACTTCACAACTTTGACCAGGAAGGTAAAGCACTTAATAAAAAGTACAATCAATGGTCAGAGTATAGGTTACCCAAAAAAAAAGCCCCCACACCCACACAGAGGAAACCCTAAACAAGGCTTCAAGTCCTCATCATTACAAGAAAACACCACAGAGCTTCACCTGAAAGTGCATTCCTTCTTGACACATGCTTTGAACTTCCATAACCTCAATAACTACACACATGTACGAGACAAAACCCTTGCATAAAATCATTTTATTAAACGCGTCCATCCCAGCATAGACAATACTCACACTTGGGTCATTTCATACTGAACACTCAAAAAGCAGTTCAGATATTTTTTTCAAAATCCATTACATCACACGCGACATTGTAAAACTGTAAGACTCCAAATTAAAGTCGAAGGAGGGGAGGGGGAACCTTCCAGCTTTTAAAACATAGCTCTAAGCATCACTTGCGTTCCACAGAATCATTTGCACATCATAAATAGTTATTGCTAAGCCACTAACTACTATACATTGGCTTAAGAAAACTCCTTATAAAAATGCAGAAAGTTTGACTATAACTGCATGCTTTGGAAGCACTGCCCTACAAGTATATAAAATATACAAAAAAAACAACAAAAACTAGCATGTCGTAATTTCCAGGATAAATATTTTTAAAAGTATCGTCATGTAGGACATGTGGAATATGTACCGTAACCTAACTGTGTTTAAGTCACTGATTAACACACCCAAACAAGTACTACCCCCTAAACATTCTCAGTTTGCTAAGGCCAAAAAAAAATGATATATGACATTAAAAACTGGATTTAAGAAACAAGCTGTTCCCTTTTCAGAATCCATCAGTGTTTGAGCCAAGGGTGAGCGGCTATAGAGGCTTTACTTCGGTCTCCGTAGTCGTACAGCAGCTCCTCTCCCTCCTCTATATCTCGAGAGGCCACGAGGATCAGGTGAGGTATTCCATTGATGTCATGGAGTTTGGTCTGACAGTTGCCATTCTTACTGTGATTGAGGAGTCTTCCCAAACGGTCGGTTTCCTTCGTGGCATCCACACTGAATGAAAGCAATGAGATCAGTAAACAGCTGTATGCTTTGACCACGTCGGTGAACTTTAAATCTTACTGTATACAATACAGACATCCTCACAGCAAGCTGGCGCATTTCAGTTTCCTAACGTTAAACATCACAGGCATGATCACACGCTGGCATGCTTTAGAGGAAAATAAAAATCCACCCTGAACCACTTGCATATTAACCTTTTTGAATTAACATGTGCTTGTCAATGCCATTCAAGGTTTACTTGGTAACTATATTCTGACTTTAGTTTCGACTTCTGTCATCGATGTTTTTCACTTTGGTTCCAGGTTTCCTGCATTACCCACAATGCCGTTTGCCTGCGATAGTGGTTTCAGTGGGATTTAGTCCTTGCTTCATCTCTACCTAAAGAGAGTGGTGTAGCAGAGCTTTAGTTCTTTAGTCAGTCCAGCTGTTACCTCATCTGTATACTCTGCTAAATCAGATCAAGCTCTGAAGCTTCCGCTTATACATGAATACCTCCATCATTTGGTAGATCGCTCTGATCTAAAGCAGAGCCTTTGCCTTAACTCAGCTGTATCAACTAGCTGCATGACATTCTGGAACTTAGAGTCCTAGGTTTGCGTTCTACCACTTCTACGTTGCATTTCTCATTAACACGACCCTGAACGTTATTGGAAAATGCTGTTGAAGAAAACAAGCTCGTCTTTTTGCAAAACCTGACCATTAAATAGTCATGTTTGAGGTTGTTGAAAAATTCCCCCCATACTAAAACATAAATGTAACCGCGCTAGCGATTTCTCCTTGTGATGCTGGCATGCCACAGAGATGGAAAAGTCTCACAGCACCAGAAATCACTAAAAACACACCACAAATGTTCAATATACACGCATTTAATGTGTTTCACATGCAATCTATTCTAATACTGAGCCAGTGTTGGTATGACAGGAGTTTTAAAAATAGCATTTTACAAAGAATTTATTTATTTTTTAAACTTAGTTTTTTAAAAGGTAGTTCCCATGTGGTAGTTTAAGTCATGACTTGTATTTGTAGCGCTCCTTATTACAATCACTTACTCTAGTATTAGCACATGCTTTGTTTTTGCCATAACTGTAAAACCTCTTTAAATAAACCCGTGACATTATTTTTTACTACCCTGTCCTATAAACACAAACTACATTTCCTGCACAAGGTTATGTGTGGTAGACTGTGGTGCCATGACATACCAGTATGTTTTGCTGAGATACTGGAAGTAATACATGTAGCAGCCTGTAGCAGCGTCTTGTGCGTATACAGCCTCCCGTTTTTTGGCATCGGTTTTCAGCAACAGGTCGCCGTGATACTCCACTACATACTGCCCTTTCTGGAAGCTTTGGGTGGCGAAAACTCCTCTTCCCTTTCCTTCTATGTACTTCACCTAGAGAACAAACGATCAAGTTCAATTGAATTTCAACATTCTGATGATCATGTGTTTAACTTAAAAAAAAAAACAAAAAAAAACCAAAAAAAAAACAAAACAATTTACCATCATTCCATTCTCTATCCCTTTTGTGATCAGCTCATCTAGATGTTTCTTCTGTTCACACTGTAGACAAAAAAGAACTGCATACAAGTCCACAGACACAGATACTCGCCATGATCTAGCAGTCCAGGAGGACCAGAGTTTAGCACACTTTCCTTGCTAATAAATCTTGTGAATCAAAACTTAAGCTGGTGTCCTTGAGCAAGGAAAATTTTTTAAATAATTCAAATGTGCTGGACTCCTTCCTGGTTCAGCCACAATTTTACTTCCAAATCAGATTTAACACAACGTTACCATAATCAATCAGTTACCTTTAATTCAGTTTTGCTTTTCCGTGAGCTTCTCCGTATGGGATAGTAATCAGTGACCTTTCGATTATTGAAATTCTTGCTCTCTGCACTAAGGAAGAAATGAAATAAACATGTGTGAATAACCTCGAGTCAATAGCTTGCATTATTTACTAGAAGTGGTCACTACTTTAATCAGCAAAACAATATAGTTGCATAATTGAGGTTTTACATTCTCATTTGGCCAAAAACAAAAACCCACACAAAACTTCCAGATCCAATCTAGGCATAGAACAGTACAAAAGACTTTCCTCAAGGTCCCAACAGTGGCTCTTTTAGACTGCTTTCTCACACACAAAATCCAAATCATAGTGTAATTAATACTTTTGGTTCTTCATAAATCTGAGTCAATTCAGAATTGATTCACTTTCCCACTGCAATTGAACTGCGGTAGAAGTCGCTTGGAAGCGGACCTAGACCACCTTGCTCAGACACTATTGGACAAGTTGTTTTGGTCTGCACCCAGTTGTGATTGTAACAAATCAACTGCACCGAAGGGAAAACACATCAGGGTTCCATTAAAACTGATTAAACTCCAACACATTCCTGTGATTAGAACTCATGATGATTAACTGCTGAGCTAATCTTACTTTTAATTATGTAAATTGGAGTGCCAAGGTTTGTGGACATCTGACCATCACAGCCATATGTGCTTGCTGAACATCCCATTCTAAATTAAATCCACTCTATGCAGTTATAATCTCAACTCTTCTGGGAAGGCTTTCCACTAGATTTGAGGGTGGCTGTGGGGATTTTTGATCATTCAGCCACAAGAGCATTAGTGAGGTCAGGCACTGATGTTGGACGAGGAGGTCTGAGGTGCAGTTGGTGTTCAGTGGGGTTGAGGTCAGGGCTCTGTGCAGAACACTAGAGTTCTTCCACTCCAACTGCAGCTTCTGTGCTTCCTGCTTTGTGACAACAGTTTGGCAGAAGCCTCACATACAGGTGTGATGGTCATGTGTCCACAAACCTTTGGCCATTTTACTTATATTACCAACATCCATAAAACAAAAAAGGCCTGAGAACTATAAGCTTACACTTTCCGTGAAGACTTCCTCACTTTGATTTTACGGCAGCCTGCCTTCCTCGAACAGGCTGGGTGAGTGTTTTTGATTTCTGGAGTGACTTCAGCTGGTGAAAGAAAATGGGCCTGCATACGCTGCAGCGGTCTGCTCTTTTCCTCTGCTTTGTGTGTTAAAGTTTGGAGGTCTTCATTCACAGCCATTGTGGGGAAAATGATCTCTCCATTTACAGTACTGGGTCTTTTGACTGTGCAATAAAAGGAGCAAGATTTAAAAAAGGTCAACATAGCATGTTTTAAATAAATAAATAAATAAATAAATAAATAAATAAATACACACACACATACACACTTAATGTACATCACGAGTTTTAAACTGAACTGTAATGCCAATGGACAAATCTCAATGAAAAGAGTAACCATTTACATTGCGAGCAGTTCATGCTAACAGTATAGAACCTTTCAGAGAAAATTTTCTATATTCATCCTTACAATTCTTTTGAGTCTCGGTCTGTGTGCAAAATATCCTTGAGGATTTCCCATCTTGGATGACCTGGACAGAGATCTCCTCATGATGTGGTGCCTTTGAGGGCTGGTGGCTCAAAAAACTGTGAAGTGTAGAATGTCCATTGCATAAGATTTCCTGAAACAAAAATATATTCAAAACACGGATTAGGGTTATTTATAGATTAATTATTATGAAAGCACAGAGGCAGTACTATTTAATTTTTTATCTTAAATCTACGATGTTTTGTGCATTTGTTAGATAGTGGTGTGAAATGTAGAGTCACAAGTCATAAGCAGGTCTGTTTGAGCTTATTCATCAACTTTGGTTGCACACATCTTAACTGCAGGCTGTAAGCTTGTCTCTTACATTAACTACATTAGCCTTGTAGATTAGGTGCAAAACTGATTAAGCAAACTTCAGATAAACATGTTGGGTGATCAGCGATATTTGGAATTTATACACTTAAAAAAATTTAATCATGGAAAAGTTAATTTTTTCACCTCATTTAACTCAAAAAGTGGAATTTTAATATATTCTAGATTAATTACACAAAGTGAAATATTTCAACTTTGATTACAGCTCATGGAAATCAAAAATCCAGTACATCTCAAATATTACAGTAAAGAATTAATAATACAGCAATGTCAACCTGAGAAGAACTCTAATCAGCTAATTAACTCAAAACACTGGTGCTTGAAGTCCAGTGTGAAGTTTCCACAGTTAGTAATGGTTTGGGGTGCCATGTCATCTGCTGGTGTTGATCCACTGTGTTTTCTCAAGTCGAGAGTCAATGGAGCATTTACCAGGAGATTTTAGAGCACTTCATGCTTCCATCTGCTGACAAGCTTTATGGAGATGCTGATTTCCTTTTCCCAGCAGGATTTGGCACCTGCCCACAGTGCCAAAACTACTAGTAACTGGTTTGCTGGCCATGGTATTACTGTGCTTGATTAAACTGGTTTGCAGGCCAGCCGACTCACCTGACCCCTATAAAGAATCCATGAGAGACACCAGCCCTAACAATACAGATGAGCTGAAGGCCACCATCAAAGCAACCTGGGTTTCCAGAACAAACACCTCAGCAGTACCACAGGCTGATTGCCTCTATGCCACACCGCAGTGATGCAGCAATTCATGCATAAGGATTAAAGCTCAGACCGAGTATTGAGTGCATAAATGAACATACTTTTCAGAAGGTCGAAATTTCTGCATTATAAATTCTTTATTCTAATATTTTGAGATGTTGGATTTTTGATTTCCATGAGCTGTAAGCCGCAATAATAAAGATTAAAACAAAAAAGCCTTGAAATACATTTCACTTTGTGTGTAATGAATCTAGAATACATGAAAGTTCCGCTTTTTGAATTCAATTACAGGACAAAATTCCACTTTTCTACAATATTGTAAATTTTTTTTTAGATGCTCCTGGATACATGTCTCTCACAAACCAAAGCTCAAGTGCTCAAATTATTTAATATTTAAAAATGCGTCCTGAACAAATCCAAAACCGAAGTCAATCTGATAAAGAATTACATGAATATTGTCGTCAACTGTAAATAACAGTTTCTTGATTTGGGAAAGACATTGTGGTGATACATATTTAGCTTGCTTACTCATTCACATGAGACAGCAGATAGAAAGTTTGCCAGAAGGCTCCACAGGGCATCTGGTTCAAGAGTTAATACTATAGCATTAAAAATAAAGAAGAATAAAAATAAGCCGATGTAATTTGCGAATTAAAAACTACTATTTTTCTCCCTTCAGTAGCCGGGTCTTTGAAAAAACAAAAAACAAAAAGTTTCCAGGACATATTAAGAAGGTTCACGTTTTTAAATAAAATCTTCCGGTTTAGACCACGCCTACTTCCGGTTTACTTTTTTTTTTTTATTTTGCGCTCTGAACAGACACACAATGGCACACCTATTTTACACTTTCATTTCTCATTTTCTGTTCTAGTTATTACCAAAAGTCTAACTAAATATAACAGAGCAGAAGTCAATGTATTTTATTCTGTAACAGCACATATCTGAGTGAACCAGGGAATTTGGAGCATTAAATAATGTGCAGCTGGACTGAAGATTTCAGTCCAAATTATTTTACCCCTCCTCACCCAAATATTTAAGGATAGATAGATAGAGATAGATAGATAGATAGAGATTATATATATATATATATATAAAATAATCAGAAGACACGGGGGGGGATGTGTGTTCAATTTGATACGTGTGTTTATTTGAACCTTTTTTTACTTGATTTTATTTCATTTCATGCACCTTATGTAAATCATTTAAATTGCATTTTAACTGCATGAAAAGTTGTTCTGTACAGTAGGTCATCAACAACAACCACCACCAAGCAAACATGATAATGATGTCCGACGGTAAATAATAAACCTGTAGAAGTGTAGAAACGCACTAAAAGCGCACAAACTGTATTTACAATACGTGATATAACCGAAAGACTGTGCTTTTATTGATATTTAAAACACAGTGGTGTGGGTTTGTTGGTGTAAAAACTTGAATGGACGCAGCTGTAGCTGAACACGCCCACACAACTACTGGGCCTTTAACTCTACTCACTCCTCAATACATTAACATACACTAACATACTTCATCTTAACGTCATTTAGGACAGTATAATTTTTAGTAAATATACAGTAATACATAAGAAGAAATAAAACAACTCTGGTGTGGGATACATCGCCATATACCGCTGAAACAATAGGCAACACAAACAAACAAACAATTAGCAAGCCAGTTTGGCTGGGACAGTAGAGCTACAGCAAGCTAATGTCGCTTATTAATATTAGCGCGGAATTTAAGAAGATATTTATCAAAACATTGAGGTTTTTCTGGTGGAAAATAAGGGTTATGACCTACCCGGTTCATTTCAGTCGTCTTTATCCTGCTGGGTTTCAGCGAGGTTGTGGGTTTTGCGTTTATCAGGCGAGCAAAAACCTTGTTTTATAGCCACACTTTTCCGCGTCCACACGGTGCAGAAAGGTGACATTCATTCCAGTGTTACTTACGAAAATTCGTCTTTCCAGGCGAACAAACTTTTTTTTTGCTGTTTCATTTGCAGTACCGAGCCAGTCTTTCACTTCCACGCCGCCATGTTTCTACTTTTGAAGTCATTGAAGGGAAGGAGACCATGTGAGCGCTTAAATGGCTTTTTCCGGAGGAGCTGCGAAATGAATCCCCGACAGGTGGCGCTGTTCAGTGTGCTGTTATCCCTGCTCTGCTTCACATTTCCCTCCATTTTATTCCTCATTTGGTCAAAGAGTTGAGTTTACTAGAATATACATCTGTACACACACACTGAAGACTTTTTTTTCCTGAGAGAAACTCATGTCCTGCACGCTTTAGTCTGGGATTATCATTAGCTGATTAGTTGGATCAGGTGTATTACAATCCTGCCATTAGAAATTTGAACCGAATGCAAAAATCTGAATGTGAATGTTATCATTTTGCATTTATATCATGCTGTCTGAAACTGAATTCCATCCATCCATCTTCTATACCACTTATCCTCCAGGGTCAAGGGGAACCTGGAGACTATCCCAAGGAGCATAGGGCACAAGGCGGGGTACACCCTGGACAGGACACACACCCATTCATACACTACGGACACTTTGGGTATGCTAATCAACCTACTATGCATGTGTTTGGACTGGGGGAGGAAACCCCCGCAGCAAGGGGAGAACATGCAAACTCTGCACACACAAGAAAGCGGCGGGAGTTGAACCCCCGACCCTGGCGGTGTGAGGCGAACGTAATAACCATTAAAGAAACTGAATTCTGAATTCTGAATTCTGTTTGCAGCCCAAACTCTGAAAGTGAAGTTCATGCTTAAGCATGGGCGTAACCATAGTTGTGCCCCCCCCAATATACAGTACAAAATGTTTTCTATATGTCCCTATTTAATGAACCCTGCCAACGGATCTGTCTTTTCTTCATCTATTCTATTTATTTATGTGTATTCCTTTTGAATATATTTCCGTTTGTTGAGGAAAATCGGCGTGTGCCCCCCCTCCAATCGTACACTTGGTTGCGCCCATACTCAACGCAAGTTCGTTGATATATATTGGAGGCTCAGTCTGTAAGAAATGGAGACAGCAGCCAAGCGTAGAAAAGTGCAGCAGAGCATACGAGCTTTTTTTCAGACAGTAAGTAACTAGATACCTAAATAGTAGGTAACCTCAGCTTAGTATAGAAGGCATCATACCATGGCTTGGTTTGTTCTTAAGAATATCAATTAACTTTTGATATTTGCATACCCACGAAGTACCATTAACGTTACATTCACTTGCATATCCTCCCGCCGAGTTCGTTGGACCCTCCCAATGTCCATACCATGGTTACGCCCTTGTGCTTAAGGGTGTTCAAACAGTTAAAACAGTCTTGATAAAAGTGTAAGCTATGCTTTTATGAGATATAATTTTTTCTTCTTGTGTATATAAAATTGTGTACATACATTTCTGGTAAACAGTATACTGATTTGTGATATATCATTTCTCTCAAAAAATGCTTTTCATGTAGGGTGAATTCAGATATATTGGGACAGTTTGTAAATTTCCACTCTGTCTTATGATTTAATGCCATTAATTAAACAAAATACCCAACACATGATACAATCCTCTCTGAAAGTATTGGAACGGCAAGGCCAATTCTCTTGTTTTTGATATACACTGACGACATCTGAGAGCAATATAAGTCGATAGATCAGAATTTCAGCTTTCATTTCCTGAATTTCTTTAGAACATAGAACACAGCAGCACCTTTTGTTTGAACCCACCTAGTTTACTGACTGATAGGTGTTTCTTGCTGCCCAGGTATGCCCTGTTAGATTGATCGTTTAAACTATTAATAGCTCCGAATGTCTACTCTTGGTTTGAGCACTTGGTTTTGCCTGTGAAGACTGCATTTGTTGTTAAAAAGGATAAACCAACATGAAGACCAGGGAGCTGTCTAAAGAAGAAAAGCAAGCCATTTTGAAGCTGAGAAAAGTGCAAACATCAATCTGAGCCATTGCACAGTATTGCGCATAGAAAATACAACAATTTGTACTGTCCTGAAAAAGTAAAAACCACTGGGGTACCTACAACCAGACATGTTGGATAACAACCAGAACAGATGGTCCAAGGAAAACACTAGCAGTTGATGACAGAAAAATGGTCAGAGCTGTGAAGAAAAACCCAAAAACCACACACAGTAACATCAACAACAACCTCCACAGGACAGGGGTGAAGGTCTCACAATCCACTGTTCAAAGAAGACTTTGAGAGCAGAAATATAGAGG